>NW_005882473.1:0-5103 GCF_000147115.1 Myotis lucifugus | reverse complement strand
AACTCCCCTATAGTGCTGAAAATATAATTTAAGTTACAAAATTCCTATTTACAAGAAACATTTCTGCACCACTTCTGCTGTGAAAAGCAGACAGGGTTCTTAAACCGTCACTTTCTTTTTTTAATGGAAGTACCAAAGATGTAGGACTGAGGAGGTCAAGTGTCGTGAGATCATGTAAATTCAGTGATCAGTGTGATGTCTGGTACATAGTAAACATTCAAAATTGTCATCTGTCATTATCACTATATTTCTTCATGTGTCTCAAAATGCACTCTGTGCAAAAATGCTCATACATTTCTTCCCTCCCATCAAGATATTTCTTCTCTCTTTGAATCTTGAGTTGTCCATATCATTGCTTTAGCCAATGGAACATTAGCAAATGTGATATAATCAGAGGCTTGAAAAATGCTTGAGCATTCTGGCTTGCCCACCTACTGAACTTGGAACCCTGAGACCATCATGGCATTCAGTCTAAGCTAGCCTCCTGGAGGCTGAAAAGTCATGTGGAGGAGCACCCTTACACCCCAGGGAGAATCCAAGCTGATAAGCATCCAGACCCTGTCTGCCAACCTGCCAATCACTAGACATGCAAGGGAGGCCATTCTCCATCACCCAGCAGACCTGCCCACTGACCGCAGATGCCTGAGAGCCAGCCATGATCAGCTGAGCCAGCCCATGCCAGGACTGGATGATTCACAGACTTGTAAACGAAATGAAACGGCTTTTGTTTGAAACCACAGAGTTACAGGATAATATTTTACACAGCAAAAGTTAACCAATACATAGTCCTAGGGCATTTTCTATCTTGTATGTTCCTAAGCCTTACAAGAAGTAGAAAAGAAAACCACGGAATAACAAGAAGTAGAAGCTATCCACAAGAGAAAACAGTGCCCAAAGTATGAACTGAATCACTGGGAAGTTAAGGGGCTCAGAAAATGGCAATTAGCATTCAACTCTTCTCTCTCCCCGTTCACTGATCTCTCCACCACACCAGTCTCTCTCTGTGAATTTTTTTTTCAGGCTAACTGGACCAATTCTATGCTCCCATTGTCGTCTCCAGCCCCGGGGAAGCAAGTCAATTGGAGTTTTAAGTTCATAAATGCAGAATTTTCCCAGTGTGCTTCTTCATTTCTTCTTCCCTCTTCAGATCTCTTTTGCAGGTTACGCAAGTCAGCTAGCAGACCAGGGGGGAAAGTGGATGAAAGACGGACAGAAGCTGCCGGAATGTTGTATGACTAGAGGGTGTTTCTCACCTTCAAAGCACATTGACCATAAACTATAGGCTACACTTTCACAGTTCACGTTTCTATAGAATGTCTACTTTTGAGTTCCCTGGCAGAGGAGAATATGTTCCTTAAATTAAAAAAGTATAACACAGATGACGAATGGTGTGTTCCGCTCAGCATGGAGGGGAAGGCAGTGGACACTCAGGAGGCATCTGTTTGTCTGGGCAGCGGTCAAGTGAATCACTCTACCTTCCACCCTGGAAAGAGCTGATAAACCATTCTGATGAAGAAGGAGAAAGTGGCCCATCCCCTCCCTCAACCATAAAAATCCAATGGCCCCGGAATAATGAAGGAAGTTTTCATTCAGGTTTGAGCACTATATTTCAGCTCCTCCCTCCTGAAGACATTTAGGGGTGGGGGGAAATGTAACACAACAGATATTCAGTGAGTCCATACCATTACACGCTATTCAAATATTTAAATCCCTCCATATTGGCCAGTAAACAGTAAAACTGCCATAAATTCCAGGATTAATAAATAATGTCAATTCTGGTTTAGCTCAGAAAGCACACATCGCTGCAATGTCAAAATGCTTTTCTATTTTGGGTTCTGGATCTGCTGCCATCCACTGTTACTTGTTTAATGAGCTGAGAATTTGTCTCCTGGTTCAAAAACCTTTGGGAGAGAGAGGGAGACCAATCAGCCATCTGTACACACCCACAAGAAACACCTAACCCTGCTGGGCTCAGGTTATGGCTGAAGAATGTTCAAGGTCAGTGGGCCTTAAAATATGTCAGAGCCAGACCCCCGACTTGAGCTCAGGGAGCTTTGCTTTATTTGACAACACATACACCTGTGGGGAGCAGCCATCCCCGTCATTCAGAACAAGTCTTGGAGGAGACTCTGTCCGGATGTCCCAGCAAATGTCTCCATGACCCCCTGTGCCTCCTCAAGTGACCTCTGTGCAAACGAGCCTCATACCCTCCTCCCTTCCCCTCCCACACCCCACGCTCCCCAGGGCAGACTGAGCCCATCCAAACAGCCTCTCAATAACCATAGTTCATCCTACTGTTTGTTCATGTCCCTTCTTCTTGCCTCTGCCCTTCTGCCTTTGTTCCACTTCATGGACAGCAGCCTAGCCAGCTGTCTCCCTCTCAACAGTGCCCGCTCTCCTGTGACTGGCCTGGGCAGGACCCACAGTCATTTGGATTCCCTCCATGAGAAAGGCAAACAAAAGGCCCAGGTCCTGCAACCAGGAGAGGCCAATTTGCCCCTGGCCTGCTATCTTCCACTCCTGCCTTCTGTTCTCTGCCTGTCCCTCTGGACCCCTTCCCCCAGAGGCAGCCCCTGTATGAGCCAGCGCCCAGGTATCAACCTGACTAACCGCAGGAAGGAGACATGAAAGGAGAGGGGTCAAGGCCTGGGGACCGTTAGAGACCTCAATGTAAGATGGGGCAAAGGCATGAACCCCACTCAGGCTGCAACAAGATTGCCAGTCTCCCAGTGATTGTCGTCAGAATGGGGAAGATGTTGGAAGAGTTTGATGCACTTGTCAAACCATGGCTCTGACAGAGCACCTTTGAGCTGGTGAATGCTGTATCTGCCAGAAGAGCATACTGAGAACCTCAAACACCCGACAAGCAACTAGGAAATTATTCTATTGATGGGATGAAGGATTTGTGTTACACATATATGGCACTTTGAAATAAGTTTTTAGGTTATATAAAGTATATATATATATATACACACACACACATACACACACACACACACACACACACACACACATATATATATATATATATAATTTAGATATAGTAACAATATAGTATATAAATATACACTATGGCACATAAATATATACTATGTAATATAAATATACATATATGGTATATATTGATATAATTTATATGTCGTATATATAGTTTAGTTCTAGAAATAAAAGGGGCTATATATACTTTTTTATTTTTATATTACATATCAGTTATTAAATGTTCTACATATTGTGGTATAAGTAACCTACCTAATTGGTCATAAGTAAGAGATATAAAGAGCAGATAATGACCTTGCACCATCACACATGTGGAACCTTTAGTGTCATGGCAGGCTACAGTGGGGAGAGGGGGGAAGATATCATGCAACCACACAAAAAATAGTGAAAAAAGGACTTCCTGATGGTGATTTCTTACAGATATGACTAAACCAATCTAATCTTAAGAAGAAAATCAATAAAATTTTCCAACTAGAAATTATCAAGACAGAATTAAAGACATTTAATTACTGAAGTTGAGATCATGAAAGATTATCTAAATGAAAGAGCAGTTATTAAGGGAGCTACCCCAATGGGAGAGTGTGTGAATGAGAACAATCAATCTGAGAATGCCAATGGGGATTAGAAAGTTGAAATTATTTAGACATAATATTTTTAATCCTGATCTGAGGACATGTTTTTATTGATTTTAGAAAGAGGCAAGGAGAGAAGGAGAGAAATGAGAGAGAGAGAGAGAGAGAGAGAGAGAGAGAGAGAGAGAGAGAGAGAGAGAGAGAGAAAGCATTAATGTGAGAAAGAAACATCAATCAGTTGCCTCCTATCTTAAACGTGCCCCAACTGAGAATCGAACCATCAACATTTTGGTGTCCAGGACAATTCTCCAACCAACTGAGCCACCCATCCAGGGCTAGACATAATATTATTTTTTAAGTATCTTTTTATTGATTTTAGAGAGAGAGAAAGGGAGAGATATAGAGAGACAGAAGCAACAATGAGAAAAATCCATGGGCTGCCTCCTACACACCCCCTACTGGGGATTGAGCCAGCAAACCGGTGATCTCCTGCTTCATGGGTGGATGCTCAACCACTGAGCCACAAAGGCCAGGCTACACATAATGTTCTTTCAAGAATGTAACATAGCTATGGCTGCTCCTAGGTAATATAGCTATTATTGATGCCTTTGAGATGGTGTCAGGAATATTGTAGTTGAATGGAGACAAGTGCTCAGATGGCTTTCCAAATAATAATAAACAATATGTTAATGATATATATTTGAAGAATCATGGGATGCTATGTTACAAACACCCACAGTAGTTTTCCTGCCTGAACTGACCCGCACATTGACTAGTTTCCCTGGACTGACTTGGTCATTGACTGTTTGACCTGAACTCATTCTCTATGTTCTGTGGAGTGATTCAGATCTGTTGTCTTCCCTGGACTGATGAAATCATTGCTTGTCATCTCTTTAACCATTTTCCTTGGAATAACACAGTCGTTTACTGTTTTCGCTTCACTAAGGGTATGTTCATGTCATTTTGTCATCACGTTCTTCCTAGATTGACTTATCTATTGACATAGTCACCAATTATCAAATCTTCTCCTGGGGGGACTTCATTTCTACTATCTCCCCTGACTCAGTCATCTTTTTCCCTTGGCCCAACTCCATCATCCATATGTGCCCTGAGATGCGTTGGTCATCAACTCTTTTCCCTACATTGACTTAGTCATAGTTTTCCTTGGAGTCCCTGGATCATTAGTTGTTTCCCATGGACTAAGGAGATCACTCACTGCCTGCCATCTCATTATTAATCATTTTTATTGGAGTGACTTGCTCATAGGCTATTTTCCTTCAGCTGAGAGATTTAAGCCATATCCATCAACTCTTTCCAGTGGATGACTTGGTCTTGACTTATTTCCCCTGACTGACTGGTTTTCAACTTTTTTCTCTAGACTGCCTCAATCATTGTTTTCTTGAGAGTGAGTGGCTCACGAGCTGTTTTCCATGGATTAAAGGGCTGATTCACTGCCTGCCATCTCAATATTAATTGCTTTCTTAGAGTGATTTGCTCATAGGCTATTTTCCCTCACCTGAGTAGATTTCAGTGA
>NW_005882472.1:2644-5205 GCF_000147115.1 Myotis lucifugus | reverse complement strand
CACAAATTCTGTGCTTTATAAACAGCAATTCTTAATGTTCTGTAAGAACTGTTTTCGGAAAATCATCATCTAGATTAGTCAGGATTGTAAACATTATCAGTACTCTCGTCATTTCACAGCATTCTACCTCTAATCTCCGTAATTGAACATGAACTTAAAGATTGAAAGGCTCTATTTATTAGTATTTAAAGTGTTTCCTACATATTTCTAATCATTTCCCGGGACTATCACCGTGAATTTTAATAGTTGTACCAAAAGTAGACAGTTTTCCAGAAGTATATACATGAATCTTCATATTTAAACGGTGTCATTCAGAAAACGCCAGTCAAATCAGAATCACCTGTAAGTATCAACGGTATTCTCTTCATTTATCAGCTTCATACACAAATTCTGAGCTTTATAAAGAGAAGTTCTTAATGTTGGAAAGATTTTTCTTTCCGGAAACACAATATCTAGAGTAGTCATGATTGTAAACATTATCAGTACTCTCGTCATTTCACAGCATTCTACCTCTAATCTCCGTGATTGAACATGAACATAAAGACTGAAAGGCTCTATTTATTAGTATTTAAAGTGTTTCCTACATGTTTCTAATCATTTCCCGGGACTATCACCGTGAATTTTAATAGTTTTACCAAAATTAGACAGTTTTCCTAGAAGTATATACATGAATCCTCAGGATTTAAACTGTGTCATTCTGAAAACGCCAGTCAAGGCACAATCACCTGTAAATATAAACAGTATTGTCTTTATTTTTCAGCTTCATACACAAATTCTGTGCTTTATAAACAGCAATTCTTAATGTTTGAAAGAACTTTTTTGGGAAAATCATCATCTAGATTAGTCAGGATTGTAAACATTATCAGTACTCTCGTCATTTCACAGCATTCTACCTCTAATCTCCGTGATTGAACATGAACTTAAAGATTGAAAGGCTCTATTTATTAGTATTTAAAGTGTTTCCTACATGTTTCTAATCATTTCCCGGGACTATCACCGTGAATTTTAAGAGTTGTACCAAAAGTAGACAGTTTTCCTAGAAGTATATACATGAATCTTCATATTTAAACGGTGTCATTCAGAAAACGCCAGTCAAATCAGAATCACCTGTAAGTATCAACAGTATTCTCTTCATTTATCAGCTTCATACACAAATTCTGTGCCTTATAAACAGCAATTCTTAATGTTTGAAAGAACTTTCCTCGGAAAATCATCATGTAGAGTAGTCAGAATTGTAAACATTATCAGAACTCTTACCATTTCACAGCATTCTACCTCTAATCTCCGTGATTGAACATGAACATAAAGATAGACCGGCTCTATTCACTAGTATTTCAAGTGTTTCTACCATGTTTCTAATCTTTTCCCGGGACAACAATTGTGTATTTTAAGAGTTTTACCAAAAGTAGACAGTTTTCCTAGAAGTATATACGAGATTCTTCAGGGTTTATACTGTGTCATTCAGAAAACGCCAGTCAAATCAGAATCACCTGTAAGTATCAACAATATTCTCTTCATTTATCAGCTTCATACACAAATTCTGTGCTTTATAAACATCAATTCTTAATGTTTGAAAGGACATTCTTCGGAAAATCATCATCTAGAGAAGTCAGAATTGTCAATATTATCACTACTCTCACCATTTCACAGCATTCTACCTCTAATCTCCGTGATTGAACATGAACATAAAGATAGAACGGCTCTATTCACTAGTATTTCAAGTGTTTCTTACATGTTCCTAATCATTTCCCGGGACTATCACCGTGAATTTTAATAGTTGTACCAAAAGTAGACAGTTTTTCTAGAAGTATATACAAGAATCTTCAGGATTTATACTGTGTCATTCAGAAAACGCCAGGCAAATCAGAATCACCTGTAAGTATCAACAATATTCTCTTCATTTATCAGCTTCATACACAAACTCTGAGCTTTTTAAAGAGAAGTTCTTAATGTTGGAAAGATTTTTCTTTCCGGAAACACAATATCTTGAGTAGTCATGATTGTAAACATTATCAGTACTCTCGTCATTTCACAGCATTCTACCTCTAATCTCCGTGATTGAACATGAACATAAAGACTGAAATGCTCTATTTATTAGTATTTAAAGTGTTTCCCTACATGTTTCTAAACCATTTCCCGGGACTATCACCGTGAATTTTAAAAAGTTTTCCCAAAAATTAGACAGTTTTCCTAGAAGTATATACATGCATCTTCAGGATTTAAACTGTGTCATTCAGAAAACGCCACTCAAATCAGAATCACCTGTAAGTATCACAGTATTTCTCTTCATTTATCAGCTTCATACACAAATTCTGTCCTTATAAACAGCCAATTCTTAATGTTTGAAAAACTTTTCCTCGGAAAATTCATCATGTAGAGTAGTCAGAATTTGTAACCATTATCAGAACTTCTTACCATTTCCACAGCATTCTACCCTCTAACTTCTGTGATTGGACGTGAACATAAAAAATAGAACGGCCCCAATTCACTAGATTCAGGAGTTTCTTCCATGTTTCTAATCGTTTCCCGGGGACTACCATTGTGTATTTTAAGAGTTTTAC
>NW_005882472.1:0-2544 GCF_000147115.1 Myotis lucifugus | reverse complement strand
CCTGTAAATATAAACAGTATTCTCCTTATTTTCAGCTTCATACACAAATTCTGTGCTTTATAAACAGCAATTCTTAATATTTGAAAGAACTTTTTTGGGAAAATCATCATCTAGATTAGTCAGGATTGTAAACATTATCAGAACTCTTACCATTTCACAGCATTCTACCTCTAATCTCCGTGATGAACATGAACATAAAGATAGAACGGCTCTATTCACTAGTATTTCAAGTGTTTCTACCATGTTTCTAATCTTTTCCCGGGACAACAATTGTGTATTTTAAGAGTTTTACCAAAAGTAGACAGTTTTCCTAGAAGTATATACGAGAATCTTCAGGGTTTATACTGTGTCATTCAGAAAACGCCAGTCAAATAAGAATCACCTGTAAGTATCAACAATATTCTCTTCATTTATCAGCTTCATACACAAATTCTGTGCTTTATAAACATCAATTCTTAATGTTTGAAAGGACATTCTTCGGAAAATCATCATCTAGAGAAGTCAGAATTGTCAATATTATCACTACTCTCACCATTTCACAGCATTCTACCTCTAATCTCCGTGATTGAACATGAACATAAAGATAGAACGGCTCTATTCACTAGTATTTCAAGTGTTTCTTACATGTTCCTAATCATTTCCCGGGACTATCACCGTGAATTTTAATAGTTGTACCAAAAGTAGACAGTTTTCCAGAAGTATATACATGAATCTTCATATTTAAACGGTGTCATTCAGAAAATGCCAGTCAAATCAGAATCACCTGTAAGTATCAACAGTATTCTCTTCATTTATCAGCTTCATACACAAATTCTGTGCTTTATAAACAGCAATTCTTAATGTTGGAAAGAACTTTTCTCGGAAAATCATCATGGAGAGTAGTCAGAATTGTAACCATTATCAGAACTCTTACCATTTCACAGCATTCTACCTCTAATCTCCGTGATTGAACATGAACATAAAGATAGAACGGCTCTATTCACTAGTATTTCAAGAGTTTCTTCCAAGTTTCTAATCATTTCCCGGGACTATCATTGTGTATTTTAAGAGTTTTACCAAAAGAAGACAGTTTTCCTAGAAGTATATACATGAATTCTCAGGATTTAAACTGTGTCATTATGAAAACGCCAGTCAAGGCACATTCACCTGTAAATATAAACAGTATTCTCTTTATTTTTCAGCTTCATACACAAATTCTGTGCTTTATAAACAGCAATTCTTAATGTTTGAAAGAACTTTTTTGGGAAAATCATCATCTAGATTAGTCAGGATTATAAACATTATCAGTACTCTCGTCATTTCACAGCATTCTACCTCTAATCTCCGTGATTGAACATGAACATAAAGATTGAAAGGCTCTATTTATTAGTATTTAAAGTGTTTCCTACAGGTTTCTAATCATTTCCCGGGACTATCACCGTGAATTTTAAGAGTTGTACCAAAAGTAGACAGTTTTCCTAGAAGAATATACATGCATCTTCAAGATTTAAACTGTGTCATTCAGAAAACGCCAGTCAAATCAGAATCACCTGTAAGTATCAACAATATTCTCTTCATTTATCAGCTTCATACACAAATTCTGTGCTTTATAAACATCAATTCTTAATGTTTGAAAGGACATTCTTCGGAAAATCATCATCTAGAGAAGTCAGAATTGTCAATATTATCACTACTCTCACCATTTCACAGCATTCTACCTCTAATCTCTGTGATTGAACATGAACATAAAGATAGAAAGGCTCTATGCACTAGTATTTCAAGTGATTCTTACATGTTCCTAATCATTTCCCGGGACTATCACCGTGAATTTTAATAGTTGTACCAAAAGTAGACAGTTTTTCTAGAAGTATATACAAGAATCTTCAGGATTTATACTGTGTCATTCAGAAAACGCCAGTCAAATCAGAATCACCTGTAAGTATCAACAGTATTCTCTTCATTTATCAGCTTCATACACAAATTCTGAGCTTTATAAAGGGAAGTTCTTAATGTTGGAAAGATTTTTCTTTCCGGAAACACAATATCTAGAGTAGTCATGATTGTAAACATTATCAGTACTCTCGTCATTTCACAGCATTCTACCTCTAATCTCCGTGATTGAACATGAACATAAAGACTGAAAGGCTCTGTTTATTAGTATTTAAAGTGTTTCCTACATGTTTCTAATCATTTCCCGGGACTATCACCGTGAATTTTAATAGTTTTCCAAAAATTAGACAGTTTTCCTAGAAGTATATACATGAATCTTCAGGATTTAAACTCTGTCATTCAGAAAACGCCACTCAAATCAGAATCACCTGTAAGTATCAACAGTATTCTCTTCATTTTTCAGCTTCATACACAAATTCTGTGCTTTATAAACATCAATTCTTAATGTTTGAAAGAACTTTTTTGGGAAAATCATCATCTAGATTAGTCAGGATTGTAAACATTATCAGTACTCTCGTCATTTCACAGCATTCTACCTCTAATCTCCGAGATGGAACATGAACATAAAGATTGAAAGGCTCTATTTATTAGTATTTAAAGTGTTTCCTACATGTT
>NW_005882471.1:0-5105 GCF_000147115.1 Myotis lucifugus | reverse complement strand
GGAGCCTCATAAAGTCAAGCCTAATTATGCTAAGAAGACTGTGCCCTCTAAGCTGGGACTTGTTTGTGGCTTTGACAACAGGTCAGTCCGAGGCTTAACCCTATTAGCCGGGCCCTACAGAGAAGTTATAAGGGCCTAAAGCTTGAGGTCCTCTGGTCTCCAGTGTATCTTACTGGCTCAGTGCCAACTGGTACCTTTGCTTCTCAATGGATTTTCATCACAAAGTGAGACTGCATTTCACAGAGCATTCACTTCCATAAAGAGTTGCTAAAGGTTAAATGTATGTGTGTTAATTCATCTTTAATTTTACCCCTTTTTACATTCATGTTTCTTTCCAATTAAAAAAAAACACACACAAAAAAACACAAAACACTTGGTTATGCAATATGGTGTAGTGGTCCAAACATATTTTATGTAGCCCAACAGACACATTTTTCTGACTTAAATAAAGGATTGTTTTCATTATTGTTCTTTCATATTAAATTTTATATAATTGTATATTGGTAGGTGAATTTTGAGATAGACATAATCATATTGGCGATTTGTCCCTAACAGTACCGTTATTTTTATTGATTCTAAAGGGGTTGTTACATGTGGCGATTCTAAAGGGGTTGTTACATGTGGCAAAGGGGAAGGATAGTCAATGAACGGCTTTCAAACTAACAATTAGTAATTTAGGGACAGAGAAAGCAGCCACAATCTTTTAAAAAGACATGTTTTGAATCTCAGAAAATAATAACCTATTGGTTGCATGTTAGAATTTCTCTTCGAGAAATGGTCCGTTTGTATTCTCGGGAGCCAAAAGGAAAGAATAATTATCTGAGAAGTAAATTGAGTGCTGAGTAACACTTTTCCTGTTCATTGATGTATCTTAAAACTTAAAATAGTCATTTCTCTTATTTTGTACTATGTCTTTTTTCACACACCAAACACTAAATGAAGTTAATAGATTGTATAGCAATGCCAAGACAGGTAATAATTTACATGTTCTCTTTTGTATATAAAAAATCAATATTATGTATTAGAAACCCTGTGGCATGCTGACACAGAAAAATCCATGTTCAAATCAGTTTTTGTACAGACAAATGACCTCTGATGTGAACCAGACAATGATTAGCCAACATATTTTCCGATTATATTTCTAAACTAGAACCTACAGAAATAGATGAGCTGTGACAATTTTCATTTAAAAAGATATAATTACAGATGAGATAAGCTTTGGGAAAAGATTTGAAAGACATTTATTTTTTTCTTTTTGCAGTGAATGCTTTCTAAATTTTCTTATAAAATAAACTCATTACTTTAATTTATTAAGCATGATCTCTTTCAAGACTTATATGTTCTTGATGGCATTTAAATTTTGCTAATAGCAAGAAATAGTTGAACTACTAAGAGCAAACAAATATTGTACACTTATAAAGTCTTTTCCTATGTGCCTAATTATTATAACAATTTGCATGGGCAGAGCTGAGACCAGGAATGAGTATCCCTGTTTTACTGGTAAGAAAATTGTGTTTCCCAAAAGATAGGTGATTGGCATTGCAAGCTCCAATAGAGTGGCCGGAGTTCTCTGTGATTTTATTCATGGTCACCAAGTCTTTATTTAAGGTGCCAGAGCATGGCAGTCACCCAAGTAGGAAGGCATCATTGCTCAGGTTAAGGAGGGGACTTCTTCTGAGGCATCCCACCTCCAGGATTTTCCTAAGCCGCTCTGCAAGTTGGAGACCTCAGCTGCAGCTGACCGCTTTGAGAATGATGCTGTAATCTTGAGGTTCTTTACCACCATTTTACCATTTTCTATCCAATAAACCGCATTGCACACAGATCTTTGCTGTGTTTTATTAGTTAACATTTAGTATATTTTTTTTAACATTTAGTATATTAAGGAAACTTCTCTACTTATAGTTTGCTAACAGATTTAATAATGATGATTGAATTTAACCAAATGTTTTTTCCTGCATCTGTTGAGATGAATGTATCTTTGTCCTTCAATATCTCAATTTCATTAATTATTTTTAGAATGTTGTAAATCTTGGCATTCCTGGGACAAGCCCTATTAAATGCCATATTCAACAACAACAACAACAAACAGGTGGCATTGAAATTAACTTGTCAGGATTTTCTTTGGTATTTTTGGATATGAGTGTGTAAATACTAAAACATCACTTTATTACAGAGGCTTTCACTACCATCATTATAAAGGGGCAGCCATTCCCCATTAATTGCTGTATTCCTTTACTCTCTATTTTTTCTCCATAGTACTTATCATCTGACATTACATAAGTATTTGTTTATTGCTTATCTCCTCCAAGAGAATATAAATTCAGTGATAGCAGACCTTTATTTTTTTCACTAATCTACCCTACATAATTTGGGAAAAATATTTGTGTACTGAAATAATTCATATGATATAATTAATTAGTGTATGTAAATGAATAACTTACTATACACTGAGTGGCCAGATTATTATGACCACCTGACATTTGTAGGCAAATTAGCTATAATTTCCCGCTGAAGTTGCTAGAGGGCCAGACCATTATAAATAGGGAAGCGGGTTGTTTACCACGACAGTAGAAGTGATTTTTTCTGAAGATATGGGTAAACAACATGATTTAACAGCCTTTGAACATGGGATGATTGTTGGCGCTCAGAGCCATGGAGTGAGTATCAGCAAAACAGCCGAAGGCCTGTTTGAACACCTTTGCTGTCTGCAGTTACCAAGATAAAACATCTCCAATTCACACAGGAACACAAGGATTGGACAGTTGAGCATTGGAAAAAAGTCATGTGGTCCGATGAATCACGTTTCCAGTTGCATCATGCAGATGGCAGAATGAGAATTTGGTGGAAACAGCAGAAAGCATGCACCCCACATGCATGAATACAACCCTTCAGGCTGGTGGGGGCAGTGTTATGGTTTGGGGCATGTTTTCCTGGCATGATTTGGGCCCTTTAATTCATGTGAAACAATGTCTGAATAGCACAACATACCTAAGTATCGTTGCTGATCAAGTTCATCCTATCATGTTGATGGCATATCCCAATGGAGATGGCTTCTTCCAATAAGACAATGCGCCATGCCATGATGCTCATATTGTGCAGGAGTGGTTTCAAGAACATGAGGGAGACTTTACCTTGCTTAGGTGGCCCCCACAATCACCAGATCTCAATCCAATTGAGCATTTGTGGGACGAAGTTAAAAGAGCCATCAGGCAGCTGGTTCCACAACCATCATCTCACAGAACTGGACAGTGCTATTCATCAGGCATGGTGTCAGATTCCTCGCATCACCTTTCAACATCTCGTGGAGTCAATGCCAAGAAGAATTGCTGCAGTATTGAAGGCAAAAGGTGGCCCAATGAAGTACTGATGGGGTGGTCATAATAATCTGGCCACTCACGTTCAAATATATCCCATATTCAAAGGCTGTTAAATCGAGTTGTTTACCCATATCTTCAGAAAAAAATCACTTCTACTGTCGTGGTAAACAACCTGCTTCCCTATTTATAATGGTCTGGCCCTCTAGCAACTTCAGCGGGAAATTATAGCTAATTTGCCTACAAACATCAGGTGGTCATAATAATCTGGCCACTCAGTGTATAAGTAAACTAGAGGCCTGATGCATGAAAATTCATGCAAGAGTAGGCTTTCCTTCCCTTAGCTGCTAGCACCAGCTTCCCTCCAGTACCCGGGACTCAGGTTGGCTTCCCTCCAGCCCTGGCTTTGTCAGGAAGGATGTCCGGAATGACTTCCGGAAGACATTTGGTCTAATTATCATATTACCCTTTTATTATTATAGATACGTCTATAATTTTTTCTCTTTTTCTGTCATTGTCTGATTTTGATAGTAAGGTTATTCTGGCTTCATAAAATGAATTGTGTAACTGTCAAACATTTTGTATAATGTATATTTTATTCCAAACACTTTGTATAAATGTATATTGATTTCTTTGGATTAGCTATGGTCTAGTGTTTCCTTGTGAGTATAGCATGATGATTTGATTTCTTTAATGTTATAGTTCTACTTGTTTCTAAAACATTTCTTCTTGAGTTATTTTTGTTAGTTTGTATTTTTCTATAAAATTATTCTTGTTAATCTACATTTTCAGGGTAATTGGTATATTAGTTTACTATTGCTGCTGCAACAAATTACCACAAACTTAGTGGGTTCAAACAACACAAATTCATTGTCTTACAGTTCTGGAGGTTAGAAGTCTAAAATGGGCAAGTAGGGGCCTTTTCCAGGTTCAGTAGGTTCCCAGCATTACTTGGCTCATGGCCCCACTTCAGTCTAACCCTCCCGCCTTCCCCTGTGACTTCAAGGGCCCACCTGCATAGTCCATGATACTCTCCCCATCCTGAACTCTTTATAACTGAACCACAACTGCAAAGACCTTTTGCCATGCTCACAGGTATTAGGAATTAGGACGTGGACATCTTCTGGAGGGCCATTATTCTATCGACTACAATTGGCATAGTTTTCACTACACTTTTGCCTGTCTCTCTAGATGCGGCCTTTTTTTCATTTCGAAATGTGTTTATCTCTTCCACTGTCACTTTCTCTCAAACAATTTGCATATTCGCCCACTTTAATAACTACACCCTGACAGCTGTGGTGGGAGCGTGGGGTTCATTATAAAGGTTGGAAAGGCACGGTCAGCCGTGGTGACACATTTGTGCAAGTGAATTTCCCCCATCTCCCATCTCCCGCTACTTCGTCAAGCAAAACTACTTGCATTATGTTCTGGATGGTGCGTAGCAGCGCCTGGTAGACTGCTTCCTAACCGCCTTCGAGGTCAGGGTGGATACTGAGCATTCGCACCCTGCATCCCACGCTGGAAACTGTCCATTCTCTCCGAATGAAACCTCGGAGCTTCCTTTCTCTCCCGGAAAACCCGAGGAGGTGCGCGCCTCACTGTACTACCCGCGGGGGCCGAGGCCTGGGCATGCGCACGGGCCGCAGCGGATTGGCAGCGCTCGCTCGGGCCTCGCCCCCCGCCCCCAGTACAGTGAGGCGCGCACCTCCTCGGTTTTTCCGGGGAAAGGAAACCTGCGGTTATTTTTCGTAAAAAAGAAATTTTGCGCGGGGGGGGGGGGGGAATATC
>NW_005882470.1:0-5105 GCF_000147115.1 Myotis lucifugus | reverse complement strand
GAGAGGGAGAGAGAGAGAGAGACATCAAACCTACAACCTGGGCATATGCCCTGACCAGGAATCAAATAGTGATCTTCTGGTTCATAGGTCAACACTTAGCCATGGAGCCACACTGGTTGGGTTCTATATTTTTTTTTTCTCATTTAAGTTCAAATATAATTCCAAACCTTGATTTAGTCTTAATTTTGTTTATGTTGTACATACCCATGATAATGGTATTTTATCTAATTAGTAATGTGACTTTATTTAATTGGACCTATAGTTATGGATTAATGCATAAGCAAACAGCAAAATGATGCTTACAATCAAGAATAGACTCCCCACCCTGGCTGGTGTGGCTCAGTTGGTTGGGCATAGTCCTGTATACCAAATGGTTTTATGATTCAGTTTCTGATCAGGGCACAGGATCCCTGGCAGGAAGCAGCTGATCAATGTTTTGCTCTCACATTGATGTTTCCTTCTCTCTTTCTTTCATTCTCTCTCTCCCTTCCTCTCTCTCTAAAAATCAGTTTTAAAAAAATTAAAGGCCTGATTCCCGCTGGCAGAGGGACATCACCTGAGGGCTGCCGGGCTACCAGAGGGATGTCTGATTGCCATCTTAGGCCCAATCACCAGGGGAGCGGGCCTAAGCCAGCAGATGGTCAATCCCTGAGGGGTCCCAGATTGTGAGAGGGCACAGGCCGGGCTGAGGGACAACCCCTCTCTGCCCAGTGCAAAAGTTTTTTTAACCCAGGGCTCTAGTGTATAATAAAAGGCCTAGTCAGCTCCAGCCGCCTCTCCAGCTGCAGCGGCAGAGCCAGGGCAGGCCGAGGACAGAACTGAGGCGCCAGCAGCAGAGGAAGAAGAACCCTCCCTGGGACCCGTGCAGGGGCCTGCGTCAGAAGAGGAGCTGCCTGTGAAGGGACCAGCTCAAGGGCCTTCTGGGGAAACGGCCCACGCTGTCCCAAGGGGAAAAATCACTTCCCCCGCACTCCTTGCTATCTCCATTTTCTTTTCTGTTCTTCTTTTGTTTTTATGTTCTCCATGGCGGACTTTCTTTTTCGATCTTTTTATTACTTTAGGGTTTGGGGCGACTTTGGCTTTCCTTCTTTTCTTTTGTCTGGTGTTGGCCTTCAGCATTCCTCGGTATAATCCTTTTTAATAATAAAATTATTGTTTTGTATTTGAACCGGTGTCATTCCTGATCATGAAATACATTCCCGATGCTGATCAAGCGTCACCACTCCCCTTGGAGAGGCAGTGCCCATACCAGCACATCTCAGAGATGCCCTATGTCCCCAGAGTGGAGCTCTAGCTACACTGTGAATTCTGGGGAGAGAGCACTGTTCCCATTAGACTGACAGGCTTCTTGTCATTGGGGACCAGGCCTGGGGACAACGTGAGGCAGCAGAGGGGTTAGCAGATTTACTAGGGGGCATGTCAAGAAAGAAAGAAAAAAAATGGCATATATATACACATATATAGATATATACATAATCGCCTCAGAAAATCTTGAAACTCCATTCAGAGAGGAATATATATTGTTTCATTTCTAATGGCTAAGGTAACATATACCCATTCTAAAACATTTGGAAATTGTTTAGCAGCTTAAAGAATGATCTTTTTAAATAATTCTTAGTCAATTCATAATTACTGTTGAGTAGAAATTTTTATATGTACCTTTTAAAAGATTTTTTTTTGAGAGCAAGAGGGGGAGAGAGAGAGAGACAGAGGGAGAGGGAGATAGGGAAATATCATTGTGAAAGCCAGTCATCAATTGGCTGCCTCCTGCTCACCCCCTCCTGGGGAATGAGCCTGCATCCCAGACATGTGCCCTGATGAGGAATCAAACTGGCAAACTTTAGGTTCATGGACGATGTCCAATCAACTGAGCATATTGGCCAGGTCCTTATATGTATTTTTGCACAGTTTTTAATGAATTTATATCTCATATCTCTTGATATAATTATCAAAAGCAATAAGTATGCAACTAAAATGTTTCTAAGTCACAGACAAGATTTACATATTTCAAAACAGAATTTTATTTTTCCCATCCTCTTGCAAACACTCATAATGTTAATAATACGCTCATCCTATATAATAAAAGCCTAGCTACCGAAATGGAGAAATGACCAGAACGCCCAGAGACCAGAAGAACCGCTGCCCCACGCCCCGGCCAACCCCACACCCCAGTGGGATGTCACCCAACCTGGTCAGGGGTGGGGCCGACAGAAAACTGCCTCTGCCCCCTCCAGCAGGGACTCCCACACCGATCCGGGGGCCCCCATCAGGGCTGGCCAGCCAGCCCCCACCCGTGTACCCGGCCTCTATCATCATGTGTAATAAAGGCTAATACTCAAATTGACCCTAACAATGGAACAAACAGAATGACCGCTCAACCAGTCACTATGACAGTGATGGCGAAGCTTTTGAGCTCGGCATGGCAAAATTTTGAAAAATCCTAACTTAGGTCCGGTGCCGTGTCACATACAGAAATATTCAAAAAAAAATTTTTTTGGTATTTGCAGCCATAATAAAAGAAAAAGACTCATATTTTTGATATTTATTTTGTATATGTAAATGCCATGTAACAAGAAAAGATCCAGCCAAGGAATGAGTTCCCGTGTCAAGTCTGATACGCTTTGCATAGGTTCGCCATCACTGGTTTAGACAGTGGAAAGAAATCGGCTAGCTATTTATCTCACTAGTAAAAATATGGATGCCCCAGCATAACTCTTGCCAAAACACACACGTTTATATTTTATGTGTTTAATTAAATGTTATAATTTGTTGTCCACTCTTTGAGCAGTATTGACAATGATGTTCTGGGTGTGGATATTTGTTTCATTTATCATATATTCAAACATGTATAAAAAATCCTACTCTACGCCTGGCAGATATGGCGCAGTGGGTTGGAGCATCATCCTGTGCCCCAAAGGCCTGCAGGTTCAACTCCTACCTCACATTCTGACAATGGAGCCCAACTGAGCCTGGAACCCAGGTAACCAGGCAGCCACATTCTGTCCCTGCCCCTCCCATCTCACTCGGATAGAGACATTGGAGAAGACAGCATGTTTTCGTGTTGTCTGCCCTTGTCCCGAGGCCGATGCCTCAAGAGAGGCAGCGATGAGAGTGTGTTTAGTCGTGGTCGCCGCTGGAGCCCCACTCAGAGGAGAGGACGCCTGTGGCCCTTTTCCCGGCGGGGTCAAGAGGTAAAACAGGGAGGTTTGGTTTGGGCCAGGCCACCCTCTGATCCCAACTGAGCAGCCCTATGTCCCCTCCCCGTGTGTTTGGGGGAGAGGGGGTGAAGGGAGTGTTCACGTGGGGAGGGTCTGTCCAGAACAGGAACAGGCTGGGTTCGGGAGTCAGGACCAATCATGTTCACACCCCAGGTCAAGGCTAGCTGGGTGGACGTGGAGTGTGGGTGGCACCCTCTGCCCGAGGTCCGTCCTGAGCCCTGGAGGTGAGACTCATCTCCTCTCGGTGGATGTCTGTGTAGACACAGGGCTGGACTCAATCCAGGAGCTGAAGGTCCAGTGGGCAGAAGCAGCAGTGACTAGGGCCAGGCTTGAGTCCTCCCGGTCAGCTGCCAGTCACTGTCATTGCAGACCTCAGGCCAGGCCAAGAAGAGGTGTCTGCTGGTCAAAGAGGAGCAGCAGCTGGTCCGTGAAGACCACCGCCCCAAGCCCAGCAGGGACGGGCCGGTGAGCCACACCACTTCAGGCCAAAGCAGGCCTGAAGTGAGTGTGGCCACCTGGGCGTCTGGGGAACCAGGGCCCACGGGGGCAGGGAGAAGGCCTCCTCCAGCAGAGCCACCCAGGCGCCACAGGCCTCCAACCTCGAAGCCGCTCCATCCCAACAGGCCGATGGCCTTTGTCAGCCTTGTCCTGCAGTGTTGGGGCTATGGCCCTCCCAGCAGGCGCAGGCGAGAAGACCTGGAGCCTCAGGAGGCCGAGCCGAAGGGTGAGAAGGTGGGATGGTGGGGTGGAATGGGTGGGGAGGTCCTTGTGAGCTGATGGGGAGGGATGGCTGCCAGACACACAGGGAGCACCCCAGAGCCTGGCCTGGGGCAAAGACTGGCCTCAGTCCACCCAGCTGCTGGACTTTGGGCGGGGAGCATGTCCTGTGGTGGATCCTGGGCTCTAGCTGCGTGCTGTGTCTGGGGGGCACAAGGCAATACTGGCATGTGGCTGACTTTTTCTCCTCTCACAACTCCAGCACCAGCCCAGGGGTTAGGTGAGGCTCCTCTGGGAACACCGAGAGTCCCACCTGAGGAGCCAGAGGCAGAGCTGGAGGCGTGTGAACCTTCAAAGCCCTTGTCAGCTCCAGCCGCCTCTCCAGCTGCAGCAGCAGAGCCAGGGCAGGCCGAGGACAGAACTGAGGCGCCAGCAGCAGAGGAAGAAGAACCCTCCCTGGGACCCGTGCAGGGGCCTGCGTCAGAAGAGGAGCTGCCTGTGAAGGGACCAGCTCAAGGGCCTTCTGGGGAAACGGCCCACGCTGTCCCAAGGGGAAAAATCACTTCCCCCGCACTCCTTGCTATCTCCATTTTCTTTTCTGTTCTTCTTTTGTTTTTATGTTCTCCATGGCGGACTTTCTTTTTCGATCTTTTTATTACTTTAGGGTTTGGGGCGAGTTTGGCTCTCCTTATTTTCTTATGTCTGGTGTTGGCCTTCAGCATTCGATGGTTTAATCCCTCTTAAATAATAAAATTATTGTTTGTATTTGAACTGGTGTCATTCCTGATCATGAAATACATTCCCGATGCTGATCAAGCATCACCACTCCCCTTGGAGAGGCAGTGCCCATACCAGCACATCTCAGAGATGCCCTATGTCCCCAGAGTGGAGCTCTTACTACACTGTGAACTCTGGGGAGAGAGCACTGTTCCCATTAGACTGACAGGCTTCTTGTCTAGTGGGGATCGGGCCTGGGGACAACGTGAGGCAGCAGAGTGTCTAGCAGATTTACCAGGGAGCATGTCAAGAAAGAAAGAAAAAAAAATAGCATATATATATATTTAATCTCCTCAGAAAATCTTGAAACTCCATTCAGAGAGGAATATATATTGTTTCATTTCTAATTGCTTAAGGTAACATACACCCATTTCAAACATTTGGAAAATGTTT
>NW_005882469.1:0-5106 GCF_000147115.1 Myotis lucifugus | reverse complement strand
AATAGAGCATCGGCCTGCAGACTGAAGGGTCCCAGGTTCAATTCCAGTCAAGGGCACATGCCCAGGTTTCGGGCTCGATCCCCAGCGTGGGGCTTGCAGGAGGCAGCCGATCAATGATTCTCTCTCATCATTGATGTTTCCATCTCTCTCTCCCTCTCCCTTCCTCTCTGAAGTCAATAAAAAATATCTTTAAAAAAAAAGAAAAGAAACTACCAGGCCCAGTAGTTGAGCACTGTGCCATGTACCAAGAGGTTGCTGGTTCCATTCCCGGTCAGGGCACATGCCTGGGTTTTGGGCTTGATCCTCAGTAGGGGGCGTGGAGGAGGCAGCCTATCGATGTTTCTCTCATCATCCATGTTTCTGTCTCTCTCTTCCTTCTTCCTTTCCCTTCCTCTCTAAAAGTCAATAAAAACATATTTTAAAAAACTAGCAGACATATCAACCAATCCCAATGGATGGGTGTTATTTACATCTTGAGTCAAACAATCTGCAAAGAACATGTATCACCTCCGAGACAAATGGAAAGGTAAGCTCTGGATGTATGATGACATGAAGGAATTAATGCTAAATTTAAAGGTGTGATACTGGCTTTGTGGAAAAGGAGTCCTTCTCTTTTAGAGGTACACACCGAAATATTCATAAAAATATGATATCTCAGATTTGCTTCAAAATATTGAGGGGAGCATGAGGATGTGAATACAGCACAGTTGGTCATGAGTTTATAATTTTTGAAGCTGGTTGGTGGGTGATCATCATACTATTTTGTCTTTTATATATGGATTTTGTATTTGTATATGTACATGAATAGATATATTTTGTATTCGGATTTTTCTATAATACAAAGTTAAGATAAACAGAAAAGCAGAGAACTCGTTCAAAAAGAAACTATAGCCCTAGCCGGTTTGGCTCAGTGGATAGAGCATCAGCCTGCGGACTGAAGGGCCCCATGTTCGATTCCGGTCAAGGGCACATGCCTGGGTTTCGGGCTTAACCCCCAGTGGGGGCTGTGCAGGAGGCAGCCAATCAATGATTCTCTCTCATCATTGATGTTTCTCTCTCTCTCTTCCTCTCCCATTTTTTCTAAAATCAATAAAAATATATTGAGAAACTATATAGAATTCAAGTCTTAAAAGAGGTTTTTAAACTACTGCTTCTCTGGAGGAAGTGAAAATTAGGGACCAGCACATTTCTCATTTGCCTCCATCTCACTCCCCAGTAGGCTTGGATGCAAGATGGAAAGAAGAGAAGCTTTGGGGCCAGAGAGACATGAATCTGTGAAGTCACACGACCTCTTCAGCCTCAGCTTTCCTTCTGTGAAATGGGGTAATAACAGTATGTTCCTAGGGACTTTATGAGGGATCACTACCAACATATAAGCACCATCTGTTACTGTGCCTGCCCACTGTCCTGCTTTCTTCCCTTCCCCTTGATTCTCTTCAGAAGCAGCAGCCTCTCCTGCTCCCAGTGTTTGAGGGGGACTGAGACCGCTCTCACGCAGGGGGAAGAGGACTGGTCCCTCTGAGCACGTCTTCTGGCCATGCCTGGTGCAGGCATGGGCGTGGGTCCATGCAGGGTCGATGGGATCCCAGCACGACTCATGGCAGAAGCTCTTTCCTCTGGGTGTTGGAGAAGGAGCCCTTAGGCCGCTGCCCAGAGAGCCCACCAACGTGGAAGAAAGCACAACCGAAGAGGCGCTGCCCTGGGCCGGAAGCCCCGCGGAAGGTCTCAGCCACATCCTCCTGTTGCCTAACGCATTCTGACTGACAGAGGTCCCGGCACAGAGCAAGCACTCAGTAAACGCTGGCTAACATTATTGCTGGATGAAAATAAACCAAATTTCTCCTGCTACTTTTTCTTCTGTTACTTTGCTTGGTTTATTTAAGTTTTTTTTTTTTCAAATTACAGATGATTTCAAATAGATGCAAAAGCAGAAAGAAAAGTGTAATAAACGCCCATGAACTTCAACAATTACCAACTCATAGATAACCTTGAGATATACCCCACCTACCCCCTTTCCCATGTTATTTTGAAGTAAACACCATATATATATATATATATATATATATATATATATATATCTTCATTCATATATTTTAGATTCTTTTATAAAGTTTCAGTTCATAGTAGACATTGTTGGCGGCCTACCCATTAGCCATTTCCTCGATTATTCCATCCAATAGTGTTCGTTTCTCACTCCTCTCCCACGCAGCCAGCGATACAGACATCACTGAAGCCTCACGGTGAACCTGTTTAGCCCCGGGTTAATTTCATTGTCGTCAGTAACAGGGTCAGGAATGCAACTCAATTTGGCCATTGAAACATAAACGGGATACCGCTGGGGGAGCAAAATACTTTTGGAAAATTTTCTGCTTTCCTATGAGCCAGCCACAGATTACGGTCCCCCTCTTCCTACGACTGTTGTCCTGGAGGTGATGCTCCGAGCTGGACTTTAGATGAAGTAATACCGAGGATGGCTGAGGACAGGGGAAGGAAGCTGAGTCGCTAAATCAAACGCCACCTCTGGACTCAATGTTCACCTCTGGACTCAATGTTCTGAGAGTTGATTGTTCAAGCCCGAGTGCACCAGGCATTTGGCATTTGCAGCTGAAATCACCCAGCTTTGCCATCAATACAGACCCATGACCTGTACAGTCTGGGCTTTGAAAGCCAAGTAAGGAATCCGATTGAGAACACATGAGAGAGTAGCTTAACCCAAACAGAAGTTGATTTTTTCTCATGTAGAGTTAGCACAGGGGTCCTGGACAGGTTACGGGGGCTCTGTGGTCCTCAGGACCGGGTTTCTCCTGCCGTCCTCACACACAGCTTCCCTCCTTCTATCTCGTCAGCTGCTCGGACTCCACCAGCACAGGCATGCTCCCGCCACAGGGGAGAAGCAGAGATGATGCAGACACCCAGTGTCTTCAGGACACAACTCAGAACTAATCCCACACATCACATCTCATTGGCCAGAACTTAGTCACGTGGCAACAAACAATTTTGGGTGGTCATATGTCCCGTTCTATTTCTACAAGAAACAGGGAGAAATGAATATTGGGGCACAGAAGAGGCAAGGAGGGTTAATTTTATTTGGTTCAACTGACTTTTAATTAAAATGACTTCAGAATGTAAACAAGATTTAAAAGAAATGTCCTTAAGCAACCCCTTACCCAATAATTTAACAGCCTATTTACTTAGAAATAGGTAAAAAGATACATTCCTTCTATCTCTTCTTTTTAGGTGGAACTCACAGGGATGCCAACAATCATGTTGGCAGTTTATTACCATGTGTACATAAAATTAATAACTGAATCTTATTGATTTCCCTTAATTACAAATTTCTTTTCCTCAATTAGACTGCACAACTATGGCTTAATTATATTCTGCTTTTTAAAAAATATGTTTTTATTGATTTTTAGAGAGAGGAAGGGGGAGGGATAGAGAGATAGAAACATCAATGCTGAGAGAGAATCATTGCCTCCTGCACACCCCCTACTGGGGATTGAGCCCCTAACCTGGGCATGTGTCCTGACCAGGAATTGAACCGGTGACCTCTTGGTTCCTGGGTCGATGCTCAGCCGCTGAGCAATACCAACTGGGCCTTGAACCACACTGGCTGGGCATATTCTTCTTGATAATCACCAGAATCCCATAACAAGCTCCAATTTCACGATGCTATTATTAATCAAAGTAACCCAACTTATGAAAAAATAAAGACAAATAGAGAAAAATGATGGAACTGGCAAGAAGCACAGTAGTCTGTAGCCCCGATGAAATTGCTGTAAAAAAAGGTTTCTCTAGTTAAGATATAAGCGAGACTTTAATTCAGCGGCAGCAGGTTTTAAATGATGCAAGAGAGCCACCAAGGCAAATGCCTTCCTCCATGGTCCCCTCAGGGTCAAGTCCCACGCTTCAATTATAACTCCCCCAAATCGCCGCATCACGGCGAATGTTTCAGATGAACAGCAGCACAGCACGATTCTCTGTGAATCAGAAAGTCTAGTTAGGAGGTTTGTTGAAATACACCCAAAATGCTCAGCTGCAAAACACATTAAAGTCTCCCCGAGGATGGGAATATTTCTGATCTGTGTTCCCCAAAGAGGTTACTGTTGCAGAAAACAAGTGTGTGATTTAGGGCAGCAAATCAGAGTTCTCCATGCAGCGAGGCTTCCTGTGGTCCCGTCAGGAAGGCTGAGCGGCCCATCATGGAATCATGTTTACACTAACAGGGAAGGGCCCGTGTTGCCAAGATGTGTGTTTCCTTCGCGGGCATGCGCATGATGAGCTTGCAAGGAAATACTAAATGGTTGAGCTTGCCTTTCATTGCGAATGGTTTCATTCCTCGGAAAAGGGTTTTGTATAGAAAGACATTACTTTGCAAGTCCTGCTTCAAACTACCAGTCAAGTCTAAAGATGTCTCTTAGGGGCTTGCCCTGGTCAGACGGCCTTGACATTGACATAGTGGGCATGCTGGGAGGAAGGAACTCCCGAGGACTGCACATCCAAACCGCCGGTGGCGGTGCCAGCACTTTCAAGCCAGAGTCAGTCTTTGGAGAATCGTAGTTTTGGCTGATTCCTTCCACACACATTATTGTTTAAAAAACAACACCAAAAAGCAAATAAGAATAATTGGGATCTAACTTCCATATTTGGGAGGGGCGTTGCTTGCCAACTCCACTTCTTCTACTTCTAAGCAGAGGAGGAAGGACTGTCCCTAAAAGAGATGAAGGCTGCGGGAAACCTGTAGACCTCTCTCCGGGAGTAACTCCTCTGATGAGAATGGGACGCTGCTCGTGCACAGCCTCCGCCTCCGCGGGCCTTTCCCTCCCTAAGCTGCAGCCTCCGCCTCCGCGGGCCTTTCTCTCCCTAAGCTGCCTGCGCACAAGCCGCGCCTTCTCCCTGCCTGCCTGAGGCTGCACAGGGGCGAGGCAGGTACAATCTTCTACGCAAGTGGTGGGCAAGCTAACACTGCACCATGCCCACTCTTCCCAAGCTTGGGCTCCAGAGTCCGTCCACAGGGAGGAAATATAATGAAGACCACTGGCTTCCGTCCCACAGTGTGCTCCATCACTAGACCTCCTATTCTGACACACACACCCCCCCCCCCCC
>NW_005882468.1:0-5107 GCF_000147115.1 Myotis lucifugus | reverse complement strand
CAGGGAAGACTTCCTGAGGAGGTGACGGTTGAGCTGAGATTTGAGTGGTGAGGAGGAAGAAGTAGGAAGGAAGGAGTGTCCCAGGCAGGGGAAGAAGCACCATTTACAGAGGCCGCACTATTTGGCATTTCTCCGTGACCTCAGGATGCCCTCCACCTTCCTTTCTCTTCCCGTGACCACTTTTTGTGTCCCCGGACCTACAACGGACCTGGAGGCACCTCCCGGTGGCCTGTGACCCCCTCCCCTTTTTCTCCCCCGGGCCCTCACCTGGGACCTATTCATTCAGGCTGCCTCTGCCAGCCTTCATCCCTCTTCCCTCCCGTGACCTCCCTTTGGACTCCTGGCCCCCACCGAGGACTGTGTCTCTGGCCCAGGACTCACCCTCTGACATCCGGACCCCTCCCTCCCCCCTTTGCGTCCCCTCCCCCCAGGATGAAGGACGGCGTGGAGATGACGAAGGAGGACTCCTACAAGGCACGGTACCGCTTCAAGAAAGACGGGAAGCGCCACATTCTCATCTTCTCAGAGGTGACCCTGGAAGATTCGGGTCGGTTCAAAGTCATGACCAACGGTGGCCAGTGCGAGGCTGATCTCATTGTGGAAGGTACGCGGGGGGGGGGAGCCCTGGGTGGGGCGGGGGCCCCTGGTACATGCTTCTCCGGGCTGCTCAGCGTCGCTCAGGCCCAGCTATACGGTGTCCCAAAATTCACGCAAGAAGTAATTTTTTAAAAACATATTTATTGATTTTTTACAGAGAGGAAGGGAGAGGGAAAGAGAGTTAGAAACATCGATGAGAGAGAACCATCGATCCGCTGCCTCCTGCACACCCCCTACTGGGGATGTGCCCGAAACCAAGGTACATGCCCTTGACCGGAATCGAACCCGGGACCCTTCAGTCCACAGGCCGATGCTCTATCCACTGAGCCAAACCGGTCAGGGCAGCAAGAAGTAATTTTGATAGAAAACACAGGTTTATAATTAAAAATGGTAAATTTTTTATTAATTCATAAAGTATACAGTATAGGGTTATCTATCGAATAGCACATCATCGGGTAAATGGCCTCCACGGCTTCGCTGGCACATCCGCAAAGCCGTGGTCTTCCTTGGTCTTCATTGTCCCTGCTCCTGGGCCATAATTCGTACTTGGTGATGCTTATCAAATTGAAGGGATTGAAATCAAAGGGCAACAGATATTAGAATCTGATTCAATAAACCAAGTAAAATTAGGCTTTTATTTGTTGTTGTTGTTGTTGTTAGTGCTCACGCAAAATTCAAATCTTGCGTAAATTTTGGGACACCCTATAGTAGTCTCCTTGCTGGTTGTTCTGTTTCCACACCTGCTCCCATCACACACACACACACACACACACACACACACACACACGCGTGATCCTTGTAAAACGTCAGTCAGATGGTCACCCCTGAACACCTCCTGTCGTCTGGGTGATGACAGTATTGCTCCCACGTCCACCTCCTGGATTGATTATTGGACGATGGGTGTCTAAGATGTCACCCATCAGGGCAAGCTGGGTGGAGGGTAGTACCTGGGACTCTATGCACTATTTTTGCAAACTCCTGTGAGTCTATAATTCTTTAAATATGACAAAAGCTCGCGTGGCCGGCATGGCTCAGTGGTTGAGCATTGACCTCTGCACCAGGAGGTCACGGTTTGATTCCTGGTTGGGGGCTCAGTCCCCAGTGGGGGGTGTGCAGGAGGCAGCCGATCGATGATTCTCTCTCATCATTGATGTTTCTCTCTCTCTCTCTCCCTCTCCCTTCCTCTCTGAAATCTATAAAAACATATTTAAATATGACCAAAAAAAATCAAGCCATTTATGGACCAAGTTAATTACGTCATATTCACAGGTAGCCCTAAAAACGGGCAGCTTTTAATTTACTGATGTGGAATTATTTCCAAGACACGTGGAGGCCACGTCCTCGCCAGCGGACAACATCGCCGATCAGTTCTTAAAACTGCGGCGAAATGACATATAACGAAACCATTCTTACCAAAGGCCAAGTGACAGAAACAAGGGTTAAGTTCCTGTCACATTCGATCGATGTTACTACAAAGTGATGTTGAAAGAAATGACGTTACTCAGGGACCTGCTGTATATTTTTAGGAGAAAAAGCAAATGTGCTGTTATTTGCATACTAGAGGCCCGTTGCGCGAAAAGATTCGTGCAATAGGCCTTCCCTTCCCCTGGCTGCCGGCACTGGTTTTCCTCCGGCTCCCGGGACCCAGGCTTTTGCTCCGGCCGGAGCCGCCTTCAAGCCTTCGCTGCCCCGCCCGGCCGCCCCGGGTCGGATCACACATGGGGATGCCTACCGCCTGGGGTTGCAGATAGCAGGCCCGGATGGCGCTGTCCCGCCCTGCCTGCAGTATGCAAATTAGCCGCCATCTTTGTTGGCGGTTAATTTGCATATCATGCTGATTAGCCCATGGGAGGCGTAGCAAAGGTACGGTCAATTACCATGTTTATCTATTATTAGATAGGATGAGGGGAAAGAAGGGAGGGAGGGAGGGAGGGAGGGAGGGAGGGAGGGAGGGAGGGCAGAAAGAAAATGTATGTAAGCATCTGTTTTTACAGCTCTAGACTGGATGGGTGACGCCTTTAGAGAAGGTCCTACATCTAGATCAGGGGTGGGCAAACTTTTTGACTCGAGGGCCACAATGGGTTCTTAAACTGGACCGGAGGGCCGGAACAAAAGCATGGATGGAGTGTTTGTGTGAACTAATATAAATTCAAAGTAAACATCATTACATAAAAGGGTACGGTCTTTTTTTTTTTTTTTAGTTTTATTCATTTGCCCACGGCTGATCTAGATGATTGGTGGTGGGTGGGGATGAGACTTCCCCTCTATATCTAAAGCCTCTTCTATTTAATTTAATTTTTGTTCATCCTCACTCGAGGATATATTTTCTACTGATTTATTATTATTTGTTTATTTTTATTGATTTCAGAGAGGAAGGGAGAGGGAGAGAGAGAGATAGAAACATCAGTGGTGAGAGAGAATCATTGATCGGCTGCCTCCTGCACACCCCACACTGGGGGTCGAGCCCGGAACCGGGCATGTGCCCTTGACTGGAATCGAACCCGGGACTCTTCACTCCATAGGTTGACGCTCTATCCACTGAGCAAAACCAGCTAGGGCTACTTTCCATTGATTTTTAAAGAGAGTGGAAAAGAGGGAGGGAGGGAGGGAAGGAGGGAGAGAGAGAGAGATATCAACTGGTTGCCTCTTTTAAGCATCCTGGCTAGGGATTGAACCCACAACCTGGGCATGTGCCCTGACTGAGACTTGAACCCATGACCTTTTGGTGCACACGACAACGCTCCAACCAACTGAGGCTCACCGGCCAGGACTGCATTTTTAAAAAAATATATTTTTATTAAGAGAGGAAGGGATGCCGAAACCGGTTTGGCTCAGTGGATAGAGTGTCGCCCTGCAGACTGAGGGGTCCGGGTTCGATTCCGGTCAAGGGCATGTACCTGGTTGCGGGCACATCCCCAGTGGGAGATGTGCAGGAGCAGCTGATCGATGTTTCTTTCTCATCGATGTTTCTGACTCTCTGTCTCTCTCCCTTCCTCTCTGTGAAAAATCAATAAAATATATTTAAAAAAAAAAAAGAGAGAGAGGAAGGGAGAGGGAGAGACAGACAGAAACATTAGCGATCCCCAATGTTTTATGGGCTGCATTGTATTATTTAAAAGAACAAAAACTTTAAAAAATGTAAGTCAGATCCCCGCTGTCTTCCCATCACCCCGCGCGGCTCCGGCCTTGCTCAGACTCCACACAGAGTCCTCTCCTGGGCCACAAGCCCCAGGATCGGGCCCCGGCTGCCCTGCCATTTCATCTCCTACCACGGCTCGCCTGCCTGCTGTTCCCACACCAACAAGCCCGCTCTGCTCCGCGGGGCCTTTGCACACGCCGTCCTCTCCACCTGGGGACCCCTGTGTCCTCCTGTGGGCTCGTCCCCGCCTTCCCTCAGGCTTCATGGCTCCCTCTTGTGACGTGAATGTGTTTCCCAGTTCACTGCCTGTCTCCCAGCTACAACCTGAGCTCCATGAGGCCAATGGGTTGCTTCTGGGCTGGTCAAGGCTGCGTCCTTGAACAGTCCTTGGCACGCTGGGTGCTCCCACGTGTCCGTGGGCAGACGGGAGTTGTGACAGCCCCCTCTCCTTCTCTCCTCGTCCAGTGAAACAGCTGGAGGTCCTGCAGGACATTGCGGATCTGACAGTGAAGGCCTCGGACCAGGCCGTGTTCAAGTGCGAAGTGTCCGACGAAAAGGTGACGGGCAAGTGGTTCAAAAATGGGGTCGAGGTGCGGCCCAGCAAGAGGATCACCATGACCCACACGGGGAGGTGCGGAGTAGACTATGGAGGTGACTGGGGGGGATGGAGTGTGTGTATCAGCTAGCGCTAGCTGCGTAACAACCATCCCCGGACTTAGTGGTTCCGAAGAACAAGGACTTATTTAATCGAGTCTGTGGGTCGATGGGAGGTTGGCTGATTGAGGATGGCCTTCCTGGTGCTTGTGTGGTCAGCTGAGTGTCAGTTCTGCTCACCCTCCTGTGGGGACTTGGAGGCGCTGGGCTGTGTCTGCGCTGGTCCTGATGATGCCTTATCTCCTAGTAGGGCCGGTCCTGGCATCGTCACGTGCTAGAAACGGGTTCTGAAGGCGTGCAGGGGAACATGACTGTGTGGCCTGGGCTGGGAACTGTCCCCATGTTGCTTCCACCATATTCCTTCTTTTTCTTTTGCATTGAATTTTTTAAAGAGAGAATGAAAGGGAGGGAGTCAGGGGAGAGAGAGGGAGAGAGAGAAAGAGAAAAACACCGTTGTGAGGGAGACACATGGATTGGTTGCCTCCCTCACGCACCCTGACCAGAGCTGGGGATCGAGCCTGCAGCCCAGGCCCACGCCCTTGACCGACCTTCTAAGCACGGAGCACGCCGGCCAGGGCACTTGCACCGCATTCTGTTGGGCGAAGGAAGTCAAAGGCTGCACGCTCTCCTGGCAAGGGGCGTGGATAGAGGGAGGGGAAATCGTGGTCCTATTTGCAGTCTGTACAGAATGCCACCATAGTGCCACCCGATGTCGTG
>NW_005882467.1:0-5110 GCF_000147115.1 Myotis lucifugus | reverse complement strand
TATAACTGCCTAAACCTCAACACACTTAGGTGTTAGTCTTTTCTTAGGTTTTAAGTACAGTACTTGTTCACTATTTGTTATACAACAATGGATTGTAAGGATTAGTCATGTGTTACTGGGAATAGAAGTAACACATGGTCTGCACTGTCCAATGGAGTAGACACAGCCCCTTCAAAGTAATACATGGTAGACATTTCACTTAAGAAATAACTCTTTAATTGATTATATTTCCTTTTACCCATATAGCCAAATATAAAATTAACCCTGTTTGTTGTTTAAAAAGTCATTTTTAAAATCTCCTAGACCTAGTCTTCCCTAAGCTTCCCATGTGTAAAAAATCACTTTTTAGACATTTATAACTGAAGCACACACGGCCATCAACAAGGACACAAATTAGATCAACTGCCAGGCTTCGGAGCCTCGGGTCACCGCTCACTCTTCGGGCACTCAGATTCTTTTGGCCTTCCCTTGAATGACATTTTGCAATTTTTCCCCTGACAGTAGGCCAGGATGCGGGTTATCTTATGATACCGTATAAAGAGAAAACCTTTGATTCCTTGGGAAGTATCTATTGGAAAAGATTTTGTGCTTTTAAAAAATAAAGTTGCACCTTTTGAGATCAAATATATATTTTTTCTGATACATGGAAACACACCACGTTTAGACTGGTAATTGAATGCATGTCAATTTAAAAAGAGCATTTTACCTTTCAAACTGGATTTAGATGTAGATGTGAACATTTTACATGCTGTACAAACTCTCTTTGAATTGCTATATTACATGCAGGTGCAATTTAGTATAACTCTCAAAAATAAAAGAAGTCAAAACATGAACAGAATTGTTTTCTTTTAAATTCTAAATGCCAATCTTGAAACATATGGGTCTCTTGAAATTTGTCTCCAGTTAGATTTCCGTACAGTTTCATAACAGTCATTTCTAGGTTGCTGTTGTTCCCATCCAGAGGGGCATCTTCAGATTGATTTATGGTTGCCTGATCAGCGGAACAAGTTTTCATCCATTTCTCCATTCTTAAATGATCTACAAAATTTGAACATGTGACTATAGACAATTCTTAGCGCCTCTACTTTCTCCTCTTCAATTTCTCTTTGGGTTTCTTATCTCTTATCTATCCTTTACTGATGATGAGTTGGATATAGGTGTTTCTAACGCAAAGTCATGGATTAAAGTCCCGAGGAATCATTCAGCTTTCCTTTTTTCCCAAATGGTGCTTTTTCTCTCCTTATTTTATGATCAACCCACTCCCCATAACTGAAGCATCAGTCACATCACCTATTTTTATTCAGCCCTGCCAAACATGACACTTTTATTTTAATCCCTGTTACAGTATAAAAGTTGAATTGTAGAACAAAATGTCAGTCACAGTGAGCAGTTGGGGGTTTTCCCCTGCACAAGCTCAAAGCCCTGCTTTAAGGCTAAAGTAAAGGATATCAAGGAATTCTTGGTCGATTTTTACCAGAAAATATCAGTGCCTCTTTTTTCTTCTTCCTTTTCTTCTAGGAACCAAAGAACTTGTTGTAAGTGTGAATGATGATGGAATCATTTCCTTGAACTTTGAGTGTGATCAGATGGCTCCAAATTCTGAGTTCACCTGGTCCAAAGATTATGTAGCCACTGAGGACTCTGCACGTTTGGAAGTTGAAAGCAAAGGAAACAAGTACGGACTGTTTCAGTTATAATCATGGGTTTCCTTTTCATAATAGAAGGGTGAAGCAAGCTCTTTGCTTTCCATTTCAAATAGTATAAAGAGATGAATCACAAATATTTTATATCTGGTATGTAATATAAAAAGTAATAATCAGTATAAACCTTAAAAAATAACCAACCTTGCCCTGGCTGGTTTGGCTAAGTGGTTAGAGTGTCAGCCCATGCAGCAAAGGATACCAGGTTCAATTCCCAGTCAGTAGGTCAAGAGCATGTACCTGGGTTGCAGGTTCAATCCCTGGCCCCAGTTGGGGTGCATGCTGGAGGCAACCATTGATGTGTGTGTGTGTGTGTGTGTGTGTGTGTGTGTCCTCCTCACTCCCTCCCTTTCACTCTTTCTAAAAACAGCAAAGGAAAAAATATCCATGGGTGAGAATTAACAAAAAACAACAACAAAGAAATCCTTATAAAGTACTTTTCACATTATTTCATTCAAAGTGTTATCTCATTTATGGTATTAGAAGAGCTTTGATTGACATAAAAGTAAGCTTTAAAAATGATTCTCATTATTCTACAGATTTTGAAATCTTAAAGTAATGGTGAGGATGCTTATGGGGAGGGAGCAAGGAAGAACTTGCTGGTTGCCAATTCAAGTTAGGGTAAATTAAACGGGGGAGGTATAATCTGCTCTGCTTTTTTCACCACCACTTGTGAGTGACACAGTAATGCACTGGAAAGAACTCTATGTGGGAAGCACAGAATAAATGAGTTCTAGTTCCAGCTCTGCCAGGAGCTGGCTGTGTGACCTGGAGCAGTTTTTAATTTCCACGAACGTCCGCTTACTTTCCTGTAGAATGGGTGGGAGTGAAGGAGATTGATTTTATGATCTAATCCTTTTAGCCCCAAGCGTCTGAGTGTTCTTTTTACTTTGCCTCACTTACCCAGGTGTATATCTTTATAATACCAACCACACTGGATTGCAAAATATTCCCAAGTATTATTTCTATTATAAAGTACCCCAATATATATTAAAAATAAAAAAATAGTAATTTTATTAGAGAATGGAAAGAATATAATTAAAAGACATTTTACTGTTGCTATGCTGTAAAGTCCTTGAAGTAAAACATACATTGGCCCAAGAAAAGATAATCAAACGATAAGTTTTTCTTCCACTTTGTGCACTTGACTAACATTTGAATACTTGGTTCATCTTCGACACTGTCTAGCAATATGACTCACCAAAGTTAGAAAACACAGTGAACTAGACCACTGACCGATTCATTCCGCAGATATTTATTAAGCACATACTATGTGCCACAGAAGGCACTGGATGCTGGAGGATACAACAGTAAGCAAAACAGATCTCCTTCCTAAAAGCACACAGTAGAGGCATAGAGATAATGAAATAGGCACTACCAATGAATGTTTGATTGCCTCAAAAAGGGAAGTTCAGGGGATGACAATTCAGGCACCAGAATTACCAACAGCAGGTTCTGCCCTGTTGCGGGGAGGCCAGAGGGGGGACCCAGGCTCCCTAGCAAGGGCTGACCAGCTAAAATTGTCTTTATTTGACATGTGTATAGGTATGGAGCATAGCTTGGGGATGGGAAATTTGTACCAGCTCCCCACTCCAATCACCATCGCCCCTAGGAAAATGTCAGGAAAGACTTCGAGAAACAGCAAGATTGACTAAGTCACTAAGGACTCCAAAGGAAGGGGGTAGCATGTGCAAATGCCTAGAAACAATGCAGGACCCAGGTCCCCAGATGCCATGTGGAGTCATTTATTACAAAAATATTCTGTTCTTAAGGACAAAAATTACCTTCAAAGAACTCGGCACGGAAGACTTGGGCATTTACTCCTGTGATGTAACAGAAACTGATGGAATAGCAGCAAGCTACTTGATAGATGAGGAAGGTAAGTTTAAAGCCAGTTCATTCATAAGTCCAAGCTGCTTTGAGTTCTCAATGATGTTCTATCATCAAGTGACGTTTGTTTTAGTAATTCAAGGTTTAATTGTTCTTTTTTTCTCCCTACAGAGTTGAAACGTTTACTTGCTCTCAGCCAAGAGCACAAGTTCCCAAGTAAGTGTCCACAATGCTTTCACAGTTTAGCAATCCTACTAGGCGGTGACTTCTGGAATAGGGCAGATAACAACTCTGACAGGATTAAGAGAAGAGGCTCTAGAGAACAGATAATGGAACATAGCTTGGTAGCTACAGATGCACTTTCTAGAAGTGCTGCTTTTATCTTTGTCATTGTTCTCAAGAGCTGAAGAGAATACTAACATAGGAACCATATTTCATGCTCTGTTTCATAGAGAAGTGGCAGATTACATAGGCATAACAGCTGCATAATTAAGTTCCCTTTTTGCCTACACATTTTAGAATCATATATTTATTTATTTGTTTTTTCTGGGCACATTAATTCCTGTGTCTTTTAGGCAAAGTAATCTCCTAATCAATTTAGTGTTGGAACTTAATAGAAGAATCATACCTCTAAATAAAGATATTACCTGCCTATCACTTTAAAGTCCTGAAAAATAAGGCAAAGATGCCTTGGTCAGAAAAAGAATTTCTCTGAACTATCTACAAACCTTCCAATAAAACATTTTCCACATAAAAGATTAAATTTCACATTTGACACCTAAAAGAAGAGAAAGAAGTCTGAAATGACACTCGGAAAGTTCCATTGGCCTGATAAGATCTCTTGTCATTGGTACCTATTGACCAAAATAGGGACTTGTCCAGAAAGTTACACCCTAGAGTTTGAGAAAACAAATAGAAAGGTATTTCATATACTCACTCTTTTACATCACGATTTTTTAAAACTCATTAATCCCTAAACTATAACTCCTTCACTACTATGGGAATTTCAGAACCAGGAAACGATACTGTGACCCAGATTATAGACAAAACTTTGTATGTTTGTATATGTGCATTTTTCTAGGGAGAGGGTGTATGGCTTTCCTGAAATTCTCAAATGAGACTGCAATTTTTAAAAAATTGATGCTCTAAAATCAATTTCCTGGTATCTTTTCCATTCCTAAGGAATGATTGATCATGGGACCCAGTGTTGATGACTATTGGCCTCAGCTGGAATGTTGTCAAAACCAACTTTGTTCAGCAAAGCAGCATAGGGAGGTGTAAATGTAGGATGCAGACTTTCTGAATTCCAGGGGAGAACCATTTCTCTTTTGTATGGTTTGTCACCATAAAACTGGAAACATAATACCATGAGTGGTGTCTTAACAGTTACATATATTTTAAAATTGGATGGAATGTAGAGGTTTGGTCTGAGCCTCTTTTTAGCTTTGTATTGGAACAACTGAGTTTTACAGTGAATATAAAAGTGCAAATAAAAGGAATCCCTTAAAGCTTGAAAAGGGTAGTTTTAGGATAAATACAAATAAATATTGATATACATTTGGTACAAGTTTACGAATCTT
>NW_005882466.1:0-5112 GCF_000147115.1 Myotis lucifugus | reverse complement strand
TTGGCATCAGTGGCTAGAGCGTCAGCCGGCGGACTGAAGAAGCCCAGATTCGAAACCAGTCAAGGGCACAGGCCCAGGTTGCAGGCTCGATGCCCAGGACGGGGTGTGCAGGAGGCAGCCAATCAATGATTCTCTCTTCACTGATGTTACTCTTCCTCTCCCTTCCTTTCTGAAATCAATAAATATATTAAAAAATAAAATAACTCTTCCTAAAATAAAAAAGAATCCATTATAGCCTCGGGTCAGATTGAGGCAGAATGAGTTTCTCCCCAATAATGTGCTTATGTTGAGTCTTTTTTTGTTGGTTTTTAACCCTCATCCGAGGATATTTTTCCATCGATTTTTTTCTTCTCTCTCTCTCTCTCTCTCTTTCTCTCTCTATTATTTTTATTTTATTTTATTATTTATTTATTTATTTTTCCCCATTGATTTTTAGAGAGAGTGGCAGAGAGAGGGAAAGACAGAAACATCGATGTCAAAGAAACACACTGATTGGTTGTCTCCTGCATGAGCCCCAACCTGGGCCTGGGCCAGGCAGGAGCCTGCAACCAGGCATGTGCCCTTGAAGGAATGGAACCCGGGACCCTCTGGTCTGCAGGCCGACGCTCTATCCACTGAACAACACCGGCCGGGGCGGATGTTGAGTCTGGATAGAGGCTGTGGCTGAGCCAGTCCCTGGCTCTGTGATCGACATGCTGAGCTCCATGCAGAGCATGCGCCCCCAAGCACGACCGGGGGGCAGCCTTGGACACTGTCAGACCCCAGGTCCCCCCTCGGGGTGGCTGCGCCCAGGGGGAAGGAGAGACCATCAGGATTCCTTTCCTCCAGGCTCCTCCCAGGAGCCCTCCTGACAAGAGCAGGAAGCCCTGCAGCCAAAGGCAAATGTGGACCCGCCCAGGAGTGGTCTCCCTGGAAGGCGGACACTGGGCGATGGAGTCCAGCAGGCCCATGCCCAGCCCGCGGCCTCCAGGCTGGGCCAGGCGTCCCCGGGGACCAGCGCTGCACCCACTCTTGGGTCGGCTTTCCCTTCCCCGTTTCATCCCCAGGGTCTTTCTGCTCCTGTTTCCTGAGCTCCTAGTGCCTCCTGCCTCTCAGGAACGTCCTATTCGTGTGACACATTTTATTGATTGTCAACCAGTCCCTCTCAACCGACTAACACCAAAGTCACACCTTGATTCTTTTTATTTCTTTTTTTAAAAAATTTTTTATTGATTTTTTTCAGAGAGGAAGGGACAGGCATAGAGATTTAGAAACATTGTTGAGAGAGAAACATCGATCAGCTGCCTCCTGCACCCTCTCAACTGGGGATGTGCCTGCAACCAGGGTACAGGCCCTTGACCGGAAAAGAACCCGGGACCCTTCAGTCCGCAGGCCGACGCTCTCTCCACTGAGCCAAACTGGATAGGGCTGATTCCTTTTATTTCTTAAATATATATTTTTTAATTGATTTCAGAGAGGATGGTGTAATGGGGTGACCCGCGGAGACGACCAGCAGGGACTCAGATCAAAATTGAGGAGCCTTTATTAAGCTGGCCAGCGACTGCAGGTACAGCGCCCAGCCGGAGCAGAGGCTGAACTGCAGTGCCCACTACAGGAGTTACATTTTATTATTAAATTCTGTGGAGGCCCAGAGAAAAATGTGTCTTTCAAATTCTGGGCCCCCAATATGGAGGAAACTCTCTTTATTTATACCTTTTCCAGTCCTTTGTCTCCCAAATTTGGAATGAGACTTCCGGTCCCTCTGAGAAAGAAGGCCTGCGAGCTGGGAAGGGGCCATGAGACCATATCTCTAGGCCGGGCCTGATGTCAGTACCTTCCGATCTATGTGTTCTAGCACAGCGTGCCCCGCCTGGCCGAAGCGCCAGATATGCAGCCCAGCACAATGGGAGAAGGACAGAGAGAGAGAGAGACAAACTTCAGTGATGAGAGAGAATTATGGATCAGCTGCCTCCTGCAGGCCCCACACTGGGGATGGAGCCAGCAAACCAGCCCTGTGCCCTGATGGGAACCCAACCATGACCTCCTGGTTCACAGGTCAATACTCAACCCCTGAGCCTCTCCAGCTGGGCTTGATTCCTCTGATGAGCGAGATCCAGAACAGAGAGATCCTTAGAAACAGACAGCAGATCAGTGTTCAAAGGGACTGGAACGAGGGAGGAAGGGAGAGACGACTTCATGGGCGCAGGGTGTGATTCTGGGTTGATGAAAAGGGGTGTGTGTGTGTATGTGTGTGTGTGTGTGTGTGTGTGTGTGTGTGAGTGTGTGTGTGAGTGTGAGTGTGTGTGAGTGTGTGTGTGTGTTTGTGTGTGTGAGTGTATGTGTGTGTGTGTGTGTGTGTGTGTGTGTTTGTGTGTGTGAGTGTATGTGTGTTTTGAATTTCCATTTCCAACAAGTTCCCAGGAGCTGTGACGCTAATGGTCTGGGGTCTTCACGTTGAGAACTGCTGTGTTAAAGCTTCCTGGGAGCTGAGGGATTTTCCCAGTTTTGATCCGGACTCCCCTAGAATCTTCTTTAAAAAAATTTTTTATATTAATTTCAGAGAGGAAGGGAGAGGGAGATAGAAACTGTGCTGAGCGAGCTCAGCCAGGTTCAGGAGCCTGAGAGGGGGCGGTGAAGGATGGAGAAGAGACGGACAAGAGAAGAAAGCTGGGTCTGGGTGGGACGCTGTCCTCTCTGATGGAGAGCTAGCGACAGCGCCACGGCCTGCAAGCCGAGTCCTTATTTTATAGCAGATTCCACGAGGCACAGTAAGGGCGTGGTGACAACGTTCTCGCGGGATTCGAATCCACTCAGTTACAGGCACCTGATCAAGCTGTGTTACTGCCCCTCCCGCAGCCCACATCACTCAGCCACGTGGCCACAGGCTCAGACCATCAGGCCAAGCTCACAACCATAGCCTTTGGCTGTCATGGTGCTGGGAGGGCTTTGCAACGAGAGGACCGAGCCCTCTCATTAGTCCGAGGCTTGAACCTGTCCAAACGCTGTAGCCGCTCTCCCCAGAAACATCAGTGATGAGAGAGAATCATTGATCGGCTGCCCCCTGAACGCCCCACACGGATGGAGCCCACAACCTGGGCATGTGCTCAGAGTGGGAATCGAACCCTGACCTCCTGGTTCATAAGTCCATGCTCAACCCCTGAGCCATGCTCGCTGGGCTCCTCTGGAATCTTATGATCACCTGGTTCACGAGAGAGAACTTATGAAAAAGGCAGGCTGGGGAGAGCCCCCTCGCTGCCAGGAGAGAGGGCGGCCATGGCTTCTGAGGGTCTGGTCAGCCTCCCTCCTGTGTGGTGGACGCCACCCGCACCCACCCGCCTAGCTAGGGCTCAGTCCTGGAGGCTGGAAGCCTGGACCCTGGGCTGTGGCCCAGAGAGGGACGGCGACCCCCGGGCCCCATCCTGACTTGCAGGCGTCGGAGGACCTGGGGAAGCCCCTGGCTCTGCTGATTCTGAGCGGGGGGCGTGTGCGGGGCTGGCCCAGGCAGAGGTCCCTGTGGCCAGTGGGAAAGGCGCTCTGAGGGGTGGAGTCTGCCCTAGAGGAAGCAGGAATGGGGGGTCCCTGCCCTGGGCTAAGGGTGAGCACTGATGCCTTCTCCTCTCCTGGTTTGGCTCCTTGGGGACCCTAGAGCCAGAACTAAAGCTGAGGGACCCAGGAGAGAGCTGAGGGGCCGGTGCCCTGGGCTGACTTCCTCCCGGCCTCTCTCCAGGGCCCGTGTGCAGGCCCGGTTGGTCCAGAGCCCCTGGGGCAATCCCGGCTGTGAAACCAGGTTGCACACAAGCCCATTTCTCCTTCCTTCTCCCCAGGCCGAGTGCGCAACAGCACCCTCCACCCCAGATGTCCAACCCCAAGAGGCCCCCAGGCCAAGAGGCCAGCAGCGACCCCAGGCCTCCTGGCCGCACGGCCACTCCCAGGGGAGCTGGCCTGCATGTCCATGCTGCCGCTGGGCCCTGGCACGCTGGCCTCTCCTCTCCCAGGTGCTCTCTCCCTGCAGCCGCCCGGGCCTGTGGCCACTAGAGCACTGACCGGGCTCATCTGGGATCAAATGGGAAGAGACGTCCGAAGGCTGGGAGCAAAGAGGAGACGGTGGCCCCGTCCGGCTGGAGGTCAGGGAGGCTTGGTTGGTGGCCGGGCGAGTCAGGCAGAGAGGAGGGAGCAGGAGGCTCCGGGCCGAGAGGAGGGGTGCATGCAGCAGCCTGGCGCCTGGGGCCTGCAGGGCTGGGGGAGGGCAATGGTAGGAAGGAGACTCCAGGCCCTGCCCGGCTGGTGTGGCTCAGTGGTTGAGCGTGAAACTGTGAACCAGGATGTCACAGTTCCATTCCTGGTCAGGGCACAGGCCCAGGTTGCAGGCTCAATCCCAAGTTTGGGGCGTGAAGGAGGCAGCTGATCCATGATTCTCTCTTATCATTGATGTTTCTCTCTCTCTCTCTCTCTCTCTCTCTCTCTCTCGCTCTCTCCCTTCCTATCTTAAATCAATAAAAATACACACACACACACAAACACACACACACACACAAGACTCCAGGACCAGATGCCAGTGAAGGGTAGCGGGGCTCCTGAAATGGGGGGTGGGGGGGAAATGGGTCATCAGCAGCCAAAGGATCCCCGTGACAATGGTGAGGATGGTGACGATGGTGATGATGGTGACAATGGTGACGATGGTGAGGAAGGTGACTGTGGTCTGAGTGGTAATCGAACCCCAAAAAAGGCAGGCTGGGGCGAGCCCCTCTCTCCCCAGGACAGAGGGCGGCCATGGCTTCTGAGGGTCTGGTCAGCCTCCTCCTGTGTGGCAGACTCCCACCCGCACGCACCCGCCTGGCGAGGGCTCAGCCTGGAGGCTGTGGAGAGCCACTTCAGAGGGCAGCCATGGCTGGAGCCTGGGGCCTGGAGGAGATGGCATCTGGAGGTTGAGGCTGCATTCAGAGGGGAGGAAGGGAGGGGGTACAGGATCCAGGCGGGGGATGGGGTGGGGAGAGGAGAAGTGTCCCAGGAGGAAGAAGGAGCAGGTGGGGAGATGGGGAAACATTTCTTCACGTTGCCCTGGAGCGACCTTGCCCACCGAGCAGCAGCCTGTGAGCAACAGGAAGCTGAGCAAGCCCCGCCCCCGGGCCCGGC
>NW_005882465.1:0-5112 GCF_000147115.1 Myotis lucifugus | reverse complement strand
ATATCCTAGAATACAACCCATCTTCCCTATCAGAATCAAAGGCAAGATCAAATGCACCCATCTCCATAAAATCTTTTCTTGATGATCCAATGGAAAGTGATCCATTGTACCTCTGACCTGCAGTAGCCTTTTGGGATAGTCTGCCACTTCATAGTGGATTATAGAGGAGCAATCCCCAGAACTTGAAATAAAAAGATTGTTCTGGGAGAGCTAAACCATATCTAGAGTCTATGTAGTCACCTAACACGGAATAGCTCTCAGATCTCCAAAATCTGACTGTACCAGAGTAGCCTGTTTAAGGAAAGAGCTTATCAATCTCATGATGCTGAGAAGGGGGACATGATGTCTGACCTCCTCCTAGCGATGTTCAGGGGAGAGGGATCCTTGGCCAGCAGACTGATAAAACCAGCTCCATGGGTGAGACCTTTGCTCTCTGAGATAGTTATGTGATGCTGTCCTAGCCAGTGGCCATTCAACATTGGACTCTGTAAGCGTCTTTTAGTTCTGATTCTGTCACCCAACACCATCTTATTTTGTCCTGTTGGCCTACCTTGTAGAGAAAGAGTGTGCTGGTCATATGGACTCAGAATACTTCAGATCCCAAGATAGTGATTTCTCACTGAAATTAGTTCATTGGCTCCATTCTTTCAGTAAATATTACTGAATATCCACTCTGTCCCAGATACTTGTCTACTCACTTGAGATAAGATGGTAATAAGAAAAAATGCCATCTCTTGATCTATGGAGTTCACAGTCTAGTGCAGTGGTTCTCAACCTTCTGGCCCTTGAAATACAGTTCCTCATGTGGTGACCCAACCATAAAATTATTTTCGTTGCTACTTCATAACTGTAATGTTGCTACTGTTATGAATCATAATGTAAATATCTGATATGCAGGATGGTCTTAGGCGACCCCTGTGAAAGGGTTGTTCGACCGCCAAAGGGGTCGCGACCCATAGGTTGAGAACCGCTGGTCTAGTGGAACATACAGACAACTATGCCCACAATTCTAATATAGTGTGATGACTGCCCTGTTAGGAGTGTTCAGTGGATCAGGGAGGGAGCACACGGTTGGAGGAAGAATCTAGGCTTAGGGAGCCAGAAAAGGCTTTGTAGAGGAAATGATATTTACTGAGACATCAGCTGGAGTTTGCCCAAAGATAGTGGGAGGAGAGAGATTGAATGATGCTTGTGGGCAAAGCCACATAGGCAGAAGACTCAGGGTGTATCTGAGAAATTGAACATCGTTCAGGAGAGCTATGATGGGAAATGTGAAGAAGGGCTGAGGGTCAGGAAAGCAGGACATAGATCAACGAGAGCCTTGTAAACCATTCTAAGAGTTTGTACTCTTTCATGAGAACAACGAGGAATTATTGAAAGGTTTTAAGCAAGTAAATGACATGATCATATCTCTAGTTGCTGAAGGAATGAGCGGTGTCATTGGAGATAAAGACAAGAGGGCCAATAGATTTATTTAGAAGCTATAATAGGAAAACTTGGTAAGTGATGGGATAAGGAGTGAAGTGAGTGAGAGAAAGAGAGAAGAATCAAGATGGCACTCACATTTCGGGCCTTGAACAAATGGAGTGGGTAGTGGTGCCTTTCACTGAGGCAGCATATAATAATAGTTAATAACACAAACTCCAGAGTGGGGCTACTTGGGTTTAAATCTCTGCTTTACCACTTACTCCTGTGTAGTCTTGGGAACGTTTCTTAACCTCTCTGTGCCTCATGTTCTCATCTATAAGGAAGATAACCAGAGTATTTATATCATAGAATTGTTATGCAGATTACATAGCAATTAATAGTGACCTACTCAGAATAGTGTCTGACACATAACAAATGTTATATGTGTTTATTAAATAAATAAAAATAGGTGACAGGGGAGGAGTAGCAGCTTTGACGTAGAATATTATGATTTTAGCTTTAGAGATGAGTTCAGTCTTGTTGAACTGCAGAGATCTGTGGAACAATCCAGAATAGCTATCCAGAAGGCAGTTGCATATAGAGATCTGGAGCTCTATGTGGAGACCTGTGCTGGAGATTCTGTTGTGCGGAGACGTCTTCATATGAACTGAAATGAGCACAATGGGTGGAATAGAGCAGGGAGGGTGCAGAGTAAGAAAGGAGAGGGCAAGACAAGAGAGAACCTTGGGGACCGTTCCAAGAATGGTCTGTGGGAGAGGTACTTGCTGAGGAAATTGAGCAGGAGGAAACCTCAGAGAGGGTGTCAAAAACTAAGGACAGAGTTTTTAGTAGGAGGAAGTAGCCACTGGTGTCAAGTTTGTCAAATACCATAAGAACCAATAAGAACCCATTGGATCTGACAATGAACATTTGACCTTGACCAATCAGAGTTGCTGCTGCCAGGTTGGGGGTGGGAAGAAGGTGGTAGAAGAAATATAAAGAGACAGCAAATGTACACAATTCATTCTTGAAGAATGTGGAGGAGAAAGTAGATAATAGACGGAGGTCAGGAGAGGCTTTTTTTGTATAGTTGGATATACTTGAGCATTTGACTGCTGTTATGGGTTGAATTGTGTCCTCCAAAATCCTGTATGCTGAAGTACTAATCCCCAGAACCTGAGAATGTGACCCTTTTAGGCACTGTTATTAGTTAAGAGGTGGTTGTGCTGGAGTAGGGTGGGCCCCCACACCAAGGTGACTGCTGTCCTTATAAGGGGAAATTGGGAGACAGACATGCACACAGAGAGAACACGGAGGTAGAGATGGGAGGGGCTGGGCAAACCACTGAGGCTAAGTGAGAGGCATGGAACAATTCTCCCTCAGAGGGAACCAACCCTGCCCACACCTTCATTTTAGACTTCTACCCTCCAGAACTGTGAGACAATAAATTTCTGTTGTTTAAGCCACCCAGTCTCTAGAACTTTGTTATTACAGCCCTAGGAAACTAATACAACTGCTAATAGCTCTTTTCATTTTCCATATTAATAAGGCAGGAAGTAGAGGGCAGGCTCAGACTGAGTAATTCACGGAATGTTTCATAAAGGGACAGGGTCAGGTATAAAGGTGTGGGCAGGGTATAAGGAAGCTATGAGGTACCTGCTGTGCCCATCTCCAGACCTCAGTGGTCAAGGGAGGGAGCAGACCTACCTGAAATGGATGACAGAGCAGCTGTGTGGAAGGGCCCAAGACAGAAGTCTGTCCGGAGCCCCAGTCATTCTTGGGGATCTGCCAGAGCCACATCTGAGGGCACACGTGCATATAGGGCACAGTTCTCCCTCCCTCTGGTCTCCTGCTGATTCTACCCATCAGCCAAGCCAACCTGAGGCTTGTGGGCAAGATTGCTGATTGATGCAGCACCCACCAGTCCACCTCAAAGGAGAAAGGGGTAGAAAGGAAAAGGAAGAGGCAAAGGGAAACCCAGTTCACCTCCTGTTCACATTTTGGAACCACTTAGCTATATATTATGTATTCCAATGTTTAAACTTTTAAAAAGCTAATAATCATTGAGAGGGAGAGGCTGGAGTTATAAGGCAGCATACTGTGTAAGGCCCCCTCCAGGAGGGAAGTAGGCTATTTCATGGCACTGTTATTCTTTCTCTTAGTTATATTTGTCCTTGTTCATTTCTGCTTCACCTAATGCATGCTGGGTTCTCAGCACATTTGAACTACTGAATAAATTAATATTTTTAGTGTCTCTTTCTCTTCTTTCATCTTTGGAAATAACCATTGAGAGGGACTTTTTCTACTCACTAACCTCTTGACTGTTTGAAGTGATTGAGGTGTATCTCTCCTCCTAGCATAACTTTGAGATAGATGCCAGTGACCACAAGGAAAACAGGTCTGGTTTAAAGTACAGGCTCATAAGAGGCAGGAAGTGACTCCAAGAGAAGCTTCTGTTTATAACACTATCGGTAAGTATCATTTCTTTTATCTATGACTATAAACATCTAACTAAACTACAAAAACTATATTATCTAAGCTAATAGATGATGACATGCTATCATTTTATATGCTTCTATACTAGTTAGCCAATGCTTTATTTCAAATAGAATCTTAATTCATTACAGAAGTTAGCATAATGATCATTGATAAAAATAACGTCTTTTATAATGAAGGTCGATGTTCACACATTCATAGCAGTTCACCTTTGGTTTTTGCAACCTGGATAATGTTGTAATCCCGCAAAGTACCACCAACTATGTGATAGTCTTTTAAGTCGTTGGGTTGGCTTTTCCAAGTGAAATTAAGGATTTGTTTTGTGACAGTATCCACCTCAGAAGTCTCAGCTTCTCACACCATAATTAGGGCAACACTCTATTGGTTACCTGCTTCTTAAAACAGAAGAACCAAATTTGGATGTCAGTCTAAGGACTGAAATATTCATGTGAATAGCTGCACACTGCATTATTTATCTATAATGGAAATAAAAAACAGATGTAATAAAACACAGAAATTTTCATAATGGAAGAAGGTTGCTCCTGGATAAATCATTTGGGCAAAATCAGAATTGAGCTTTGACCCAACTTCTCTGTTGCACGAATGATGGGTTTGAAAGGAGAAGAGAGACCAGGCCTCAGAGAACATCAGTGATGGCAAATGAAGAAACCAGGTGAGTCAGAGAAATGACTGTGCTAGGCTGACAGGTCGCCCAGAAAAGCAGCATTCAGAATCTTTCTAGCTGGAGATGTTTGAGAGCTGGACAGCATTATGAGAAGAAAACTGAGGAAGCAATGAGAAAAAGCCAAAGATAGCTAAGAACTTTAATTTTTTTAAATTAAAGCCTGGCCAGTGTGGCATAGTGGCTGAGCGTTGACCCATGAACCAGGAGGTCAGGGTTCAATTCAGGTGAGGGCACATGCCTGGGGTGTGCAGGAGGCAGTCAATCAATGATTCTCTCTCATCATTGATGTTTCTCTCTCTCCCTCTCCCTCTCTAAAATCAATAAAAATGTATTTTTAAAATACTAATAATAATAAATTTTAAAAATAAAATTTAAATTAAAAAGCAACAGGCAAAATGGAAGTGTGGCATACCCCATGGTCCAACCTGTCTTAGCTATCTTGGGCTTTTTCTCATTGCTTCCTCAGTTTCCAAAATGTACTTTCATGAATGGTCCTACTAATTCTAACTTTTTAAAAAGTCACA
>NW_005882464.1:0-5113 GCF_000147115.1 Myotis lucifugus | reverse complement strand
TCAACATGGGCGATAAGCAGCACAAAGCAGATGATCCTAGCAGACCAGACCTGTGAGTCTGGGAAATACACCAGAAAGTCCACCTCAGCCCAGAGCACGCCCCTGGTTAAAGACAGGAGACACCTACCAGAACCCACTGTAGGATCTTTCTATTTGGTGATGTTTGTTTACTCAACACAAGGCAGATTTCTCCTTGCAGACAACAACCCAGGTGCCAATGAACCACTGTTTGGGTGTTTCTACATGGTTACCTGGATGAGGTGACTCCTGTATGAAGATAAGGATCAAGATTTTGGCCAAGATCTTTTTCTCTCGGAATTTATGATGCTTCACATAAAAACTTGTTAAAGTTCCAAGGAAAAAGATGTCCCTCGATATCTTTTGTCTTACCCAAAATGCTTCAGACATTTATGTGTGCTTACAAAGTATTTAAAATTATCACATGGTCATAAAATGTTTTAGCTGGAATGACCCTTTTAGTTCAATGATTTTTTGAAGTTTTTTTTTTTTAAAAAAACCCTTACTCAAAGCCAAAACAAAACAGATAAAAGTTAAGTGATCTATCTGAATTAGAGCTGGGGATTTCTAACTCCATTCACTGGCTCCCCCTGCCCCTTCCCCCATTGGGGACTTCTGGGGCGAGGGGAGAAGGAGCATCATTACTAAATCTCCTGACTCTTTTGAGCCAAGTTTAAGTACCACTATTAAGTTCCTTCTTATTGTTTTAAATAAATCGATTCCTTAAGTGGTTAATGCTTGGAAAGAAGTAAAGATTTATAATTGTTCCAAGTACATAAAATAGTAAGATATAAATCTAATAATAACATGACCAGCACTTTATGAGCACTACAGGCTAGGCACTGGACTAAGCATCCTACCTCTTTACCTCATGTTACCCTCTTAATAACCCTGTGAGAGTGATATTATCCTTGTTTTTTTGTTTGTTTGTTTTTTTAAAAATATATTTTATTGATTTTTTACAGAGAGGAAAAGAGAGAGATAGACAGTTAGAAACATCAATGAGAGAGAAACATCGATCAGCTGCCTCTTGCACATCTCCTACTGGGGATGTGCCCGCAACCAAGGTACATGCCCTTGGCCGGAATCGAACCTGGGACCTTTCAGTCCACAGGCCGACGCTCTATCCACTGAGCCAAACCAGTTTCGGCTATTATCCTTGTTTTCAGGTGAGGAAACAGGTTTCAAGATCCAGCAAGTGAGAGAGCCTGAGTTCGGATCTATAAACTCCAAGGCCAGATGTGTGTTTTTTTTTTAATTAAATCTTTATTGTTCAGATTATTACAGTTGTTCTTCTTTTTTCCACCCATAGCTCCCCTCCACCTGGTTCCCACCTCACCCTCTGCCTTTACCCCCCCACCCCCCGCCACTGTCCTCATCCATAGGTGTATGATTTTTGTCCAGTCTCTTCCTGCACCCCCCACACCCCTTTCTCCCCCGCCCTGAGAATAGTCAGTCCACTCCCTTTCTATGCCCCTGATTCTATTATATTCACCAGTTTATTCTGTTCATCAGATTATTTATTCACTTGATTTTTAGATTCACTTGTTGATAGATGTGTACTTGTTGTTCATAATTTGTATCTTTACCTTTTTCTTCTTCTTCCTCTTCTTAAAGGATACCTTTCAGCATTTCATCTAATACTGGTTTGGTGGTGATGAACTCCTTTAGCTTTTTCTTATCTGTGAAGCTCTTTATCTGACCTTCAATTCTGAATGATAGCTTTGCTGGGTAAATTAATCTTGGTTGTAGATTCTTGGCATTCATCACTTTGAATATTTCTTGCCACTCCCTTCTGGCCTGCATAGTTTCTGTTGAGAAATCAGCTGACAGTCATATGGGTATTCCCTTGTAGGTAACTGACTTTTTTTCTCTTGCTGATTTTAAGATTCTCTCTTTGTCTTTTGCTCTTGGCATTTTAATTATGATGTGTCTTGGTGTGGTCCTCTTTGGATTCCTTTTGTTTGGGGTTCTCTGTGATTCCTGGACTTGGAAGTCTATTTCTTTCACCAGGTAGGGGAAGTTTTCTGTAATTATTTCTTCAAATAGGTTTTCAATATCTTGCTCTCTCTCTTCTTCTGGTACCCCCATAATTCGGATGTTGGTATGCTTGAAGTTATCCCAGAGGCTCCTTACACTGTCTTCATATTTTTGCATTCTTTTTTCTTTTTGTTTTACCAGTTGGGTGTTTTTTGCTTCTTCGTATTTCAAATCTTTGACTTGATTCTTCCGATCCTCTTGCCTGCTGTTGGAACTCTGTATAATATTCTTTATTTCAGTCAGTGTATGCTTAATTTCTAGTTGGTCCTTTTTCATAATCTCGAGGGTCTCACTAGATTTCTTGAGGGTCTCACTAAATTTATCAGCGGTTTCTAGAAAATTCTTGAAAAACCTTATAAGTGTGGTTTTGAACTCTATATCCAGTAGTTTGCTTTCCTCCATTTCTGTCATTTGTGACCTGTTTCTTTGTCTCCGCATTTTTTACACTTCCCTGTGTTGATAGAGTAGCTTTCTGTGCTAGGTGTCCTATAGGGCCCAGTGGCTCAGCCTCCCCAATTACCTGAGGTGGCCACTCTTGGCACACCCCTTTGTGGGCTTTGTGCACAGTCTTGTTGTAGTTAAGCCTTGATTGTTGTAGGTATCATTGGGAGGAATTGACCTCCAGGCCAATTGGTTGTGAGAACCAGCTGTGTCTACAGTGGGAGAACTTCTGTGCTGGAGACACCCTTCTGGGGCAAGACTTGCTTCAGTGGGGCTTTGGTGCTCACTGAGTCTGCCCCCTGAGTGTGTCCCTTATGGATCTGAGGAGTTGTAATCTGTGTGGTCCCACTCTGACCACTGGGTACACTGGCTTTTGGATCTCTAAGGAGGTGCTAATTTAGCCTTTGCCTAAGTCTACCCAGCAGGAGCTACGGAGAGATCTGCAGATTCCTCTTCTTTGTTTGGGGTTTGGAGGTGCCCAGATGAGGCCCAGCTGTGAAGCAATGCAAGCTGCTGTGGGGCCTTGGGCCTTCTTTTGGAAGTTTTGGGTCTCTCTGAACCAGCTGCAGTTTGTTAGGTAATTTTCAGATTGCAAAGGGCCAGGCCTTTCATATGCAAAAGCCTCTATGCACAGCTTGGGTGGGGCGGGGTCTCAGGGGATCAACAGGGTGGAGCAAGCAGCTATGGCTGCTCCTCAGTCCTACCCTAAGAGGCCCCGCGTCTCAGTGTCCCAGTAATCGCTGCAAGCACCTCTGAGAGAAGCCGTCATCGAGTTCCGACCGATGCCAGACAGTCCAGTTTCTCCCCGTATGAGTCTGGGTCCCCAGAGACTCGCCTGAAACTGGAGTTCAGAGCAATTGGGAGCTTGAGACTCCCTCCCAATTGAAAAAGACAACCGCGTCCTCAGTTGCCAGCCCTTTCCACGTGCGCCTCCGTACCTGGGCACTTTACTTCCGCACCGCCTCTGAGTCTCAGTGTGCTTTTCTCTTTCCTTCTAATTGTAGAATTTCCACTCAGCCAGCCTTCCTGTGGTTCTGGATAATGTCCGTTTTGTCTTTTAGTTGTATTTTTGAAGTGGTTGTGCGAGGCAGCAATTTCCGGTGTTTACCTATGCCGCCATCTTGGTTTCTCTCAAGGCCAGAATCTTCACCTCTGCTGTCTGCAGCACTTTCTCCGCTTGTGGCACCACTGACATTTGGGACCAGATGCTTATTTGGTTCAGAGAGCTGACCTGCATGTTGTAGGATGTTCAGCAGCATCCCTGGCCTCTCTCTCCCCACCAGATGCTAGTAGCACTCCCTCAGTCGCAGTGATCAAAGATGTTTCCAGACTTTACTAAATGTCCCCTGAAAAGCAAAATCACCTCCATTTATGAAACACTGGTCAACAAAGAGACTAAGTATTCATAAATGTATTTCAGAAAGTGTTATCTTCATGTGGCTGTCTAAATGGATTTATAATGTATACCAGCAAGTAGCTGATAGAGGGCTCCCCACAATAGTCACTTTCGAGGAGTGAGGTTTGTTTTATGTATTCAAAGCAATGGGTGTATTTACTGGATATTTCCCCTTGCAGGCTGTGGTGCTCCATAGGCACTGATCTACGTGTGTTACCCATAGTAATTTCTTTTGGCAAAATATGGGGCAGTTCCATCCTGGTGAGGATTCAATTTGGGCTCCATTTTAGAAGACATGAACAGAAAGCTTTAATGAACACAAAATTAGGTACAAAGTCTTGAAAGTGATTATGTAAGCTTAAGTTTAACTTGCTTTATAGTATATCTGCTTCTGTACAGGTAGGAAAAGCGTTAGGATTCTGCCTGTCTTTTCACATAGGAAGACTTGACTCTGTTTAGTGGAGCCATTGAGCATTCTCCCCCTTCAGGTGGCATAACCGTTTTCTTTTATGATGGCCTTGCTATGCCAGGTGAAGAAAGTTTCCTTGTTGCAGTAAAATTTATGTGATCTTGCCCCAAAATATGCTATCCAAATTATGGAAGGAATTTTTCTTGCTCAGTAGCAATTTAATACAGCTGGTAAAAAGCAAAAATGGAATAAATACTTGAAAAGGTGAGTTCTGGCCATAGCCGGTTTGGCTCAGTGGATAAAGCATCAGCCTGTGGACTGAAGGGTCCCAGGTTTGATTCTGGTCAAGGTCATGTACCTTGGTTGCAGGCACATCCCCAGTAGGGGGTGTGCAGGAGGCGGCTCATCGATGTTTCTCTCTCATCGATGTTTCTAACTCTCTACCCCTTTTCCTTCCTCTCTGTAAAAAATCAATAAAATATATTTTTTTAAATGTTAAAAAAAAGAAAAAGAAAAAAAATAAATGAGGAGTTCTATTTCGCTGCTGCAAATCATATGGCAGGTTTGAAGTAGCCAACTTTCTAACTATTAAGAAGAATCATGTTTCACTATTCTGCTCATAAGGTGTCCTCCAGAAGTTTTTTAATCAATAACTTTTCCTTCACTTTATTAAGCACAGAAAGTGAGTGGGTAGAAAAATCAACTTTATAGACCTCAGCCATAATTTAATTCGCCTTCTTGAAAAATTTTCACCCAGCAGGCAAGAGTAAAAACTGGTAAAAACATTAGAGGAGAGAGTGGATGGCACT
>NW_005882463.1:0-5113 GCF_000147115.1 Myotis lucifugus | reverse complement strand
GGTATCTGGGGTTTGTTTAGCTTCTATAATTGTAAACATTGTTGCTTCCGGAGCTCAGAGCTGGGCCGCGGCAGGCGGGGAACCTTGGCTTCGTCCATCACTGAAGCAAGCAAACCTCATGTTCGCTTCAGTTGCACGACTGCCAGCCGCCATCTTTGTTGGCAGTTAATTTGCATATCCTGCTGATTAGCCAATGGGAAGCGTATGGTTAATTACCATGTTTGTCTATTATTAGATAGGATATATATATATATACATACTAGAGGCCCGGTGCACAAAAATTTGTGCACTCGGGGGAGGGGGTCCCTCAGCCTGGCCCCTCTTGCAGTCTGGGACCCCTCGGGGGATGTCCACTTGCCAGCAGGGAGCAGACCTAAGCTGCAGTCAGACATCCTTAGCGCTGCTGAGGAGGCGAGAGAGGCTCCCACCACCACCGCTGTGCTTGCAGCCGTTAGCCTGGCTTGTGGCTGAGCAGAGCTCCCCCTGTGGGAGTGCACTGACCACCAGGGGGCAGCTCCTGCATTGAGCGTCTGCCCCCTGGCGGTCAGTGTGTGTCATAATGACCAGTCATTCCCAGTCGTTCTGCTGTTAGGGTCAATTTGCCTATTACCCTTTTATTATAGAATAGAGGCCTGGTGCACGGGTGGGGGCCGGCTGGTTTGCCCTGAAGGGTGTCCCAGATCAGGGTGGGGGGTCCCGCTGGGGTGCCTGGCCAGCCTGGGTGAGGGGCTGAGGGCCGTTTTCTGGCTGGCAACACCCCCTTCAGGGTGGGGGTCCCCACTGGGGTGCCAGGCCAGCCTGGGTGAGGGGCTGATGGCTGTTTGCAGGCTGGTCAAGCCCCCCAGTGGGGACCCTCACCCATGGGGGTGTGGCCAGCCTGGGTGAGGGGCTGAGGGCTGTTTTCAGGCTGGCCACAGCCCCTTCAGGGTGTGAGGGGGTCCTGCTGGGGTGCCTGGCCAGCCTGGGTGAAGGGCTGATGGCCATTTTTTTTCAGCGCCTCCTTGAGCACAGGCCAAGGCAGGCTGGAAGCAGGTATCTGGGATTTATTTATCTTCTATAACTGAAACTTTGTAGCCTTGAGCGTAGCCCAGGGCCAGCCAGGGTAGGCGGGAAGCTTGGCTTCCTCCATCGCCAGGGGCAACCCAAGACTCCTGCTGGCTCCAGCTCCGTGGCTGCTGCCATCTTAGCTGGGTTAATTTGCATACTCACTCCTGATGGGCTGGTGGGCATGGCTTGTGGGCATGGCTTGAACATAGTGGAGGGATGGTTAATTTGCATGTCTCTCTTTTATGATATAGGAAATATATATATTTAACTTCCAGTCTACGCTGTCCTGGGTTGGGAACCGTTAAAAGCTTGTTTTAGATTTAGATCAACCTGGTTTCTGATCTTGGCTTTGCCTCTTACCAGCCAAGTTACTGAGGTTGGTTTTGCTCATAGGTTAAGTGGAAATAATAATAGTATTGGTGTTCAGCACGGAGAGTCTCTACAGTAAGCCATTACCAACTGTGAGAGCCTTCTTTTGTGCAGTATTGTCACCGGCTTAAAAACTGAAAAGCATGACACAAACCAAAGCAGCAGGCAGCCTAACGCTGCGGAGACTTGAAGAGCCAGCTAATTATTTCTGCAAGGACAGGATTTTGTTTTCCACATAGAAATGGCCTGGCACACCAGCGGTCTGGCAGTCTACCTTTTACATGGCGTTACCTCAAATTCAAAGTTAAAATGAGGATGAAAACATTTGCCACATGCCCTGAGCACTGGAAATGTTGAAGGTTTCCTTTTTATCGCATGAAAATAAGCAGAAGTGTGGGATGGAGAAAGAAATGTGTCACTTCCCTAGCACTGGCCTGCAAGGGCAGAGTGACCTTGCACAAGAAGAAAAATACCAGTAATTGCAAACTAATCTAATTTTAAATGTCCAGATTTTCTTACTTCATCTTGTAGAGACATACTTAGTCTTGAAAGAAAAAAACAACATCATCAGTGGTGAATGAAGTTGTATGAGTTTTACTGGCAAGCCTACATTGCATAGTGCTACAGAGCTCATCTGCAAGGCAGGAAAACAAATCCAAAGTCCACCACGGTTCTGTCATTGCCCAGATGTTCCTTGGGGCACAGTTTGTGACCAGAATTTTTATATATTTTTTTTAGTTTGGGGGTGGCACAGTTTGTTATGGTGTGATTCAGTCTCTTCTTTAGTCTCAGATAAATATGAAGACTAGACCTGAGGGAAAATAGAGAAAGTCAATCGAATGTGCTAGATGAAGATTTGAGAGGAAGGGCAGCTAGCCAGGTGGAAAGACTGAATTTTATGCCACTGTCAGTTCTTAAACTCATGCACGCAGTATGTGTAGGGGGTCGATGTTGGGGTGCTTCTTTCCTACTCCTTTGTTTTACATGAGGAGTGGTATTCCTTGTCTCTTCAAATTTTATAAGAATATAATCTGTTGTAACAGAGGCATCACAATCGAGGTGGGAAGCATTATTTAATATATGATAGTGAAACAATTGGTTTAGGAAAGAAATCAATACAGATCCTCTTCTTACATTCAGCACCATACCAAATCTCATATGGATTAACGAGAGCCGAATGCAACAAATCACATCAAAAAAGGAAAAATGGGACTTTGGATTTGATAGTAAAGTGGGGGTACTTTCTAAGCTTAGAAGTGTTAGAAGGAAATTTTTAAAAAGAAAAGGTTAAGTGTACTTGACCAGATAATCAATGCAAATTTCTATAGGTGTCTTACTCCCCCATTGAATATATCCTCAATGTATTTACAAAGTGATTGCCTCATTGTGAAAGACAACGTATTTTATAAAATGCACATGTAGATAAATTGAAATCAGCAGAAATACAATTTCTGAGCACCCAAGCCAGGTCTATGCCAGATACTTTGCAAACGTTCAGTTAAGGTAGACATCCCCAGTTGGCACAGGGAGAAACTGAGGATCAGAGGTATGAAGGGTCTTGCCTAGTCACTCACCTGATGGGCAAGTGTTATTTTTGCTCTCAGACATCTGTTCCCTTACAGCCCCATCCTCCAAGTTCATAATCACCTTGATTTCCTTCAGGTAGCCACTCCCCCATCCTTCACAGCCCAGTGCCTAGGGGAGCCTGGCTCCCACCCCAGGCCCAGAAGATGGGTCCTCAAAAGTCTCAGTTATTGAAGGTGTGGTCTCATTCCTCTTGCCAGTGATTAGCTTTGGAAATGGACATGTGCCACATTCTGGCTGATCAGAAGAGAGGGAGAAATCACCCCCGTGGACTTGGGGAAATAATTTTTTCCTCTCATAAACAGACAGTTCCTTTCTTGTTTTCTGCTGTGCTGTTTTATATTCCTACCAGGATTTCATGAATATGTAATCATCTGCTTCACATCTTTGCTGACCCTTTGTACTACTGTTTTGTTTGTTTGCTTTTTGTATTTTAGCCATTCTATTAGATGTGTAGTGATAATTTGCTGTGATGCTCTTAATTTGCATTTAAACACACAATGCCTAATGCAATAAATATCCTAAAGAAATTAACAATGTTAGTGAATTTAAATGTATTGATCTTGGTGTTTTTTTTAATCCTCACCTGAGGATATTTTTTCATTGATTTTTAGAGAGAGCAGAAGGGAGGGGGGAATAGAGAGAGAGAGAGAGAAGCCCCAGTTTGACTCAGTGGATAGAGCGTCAGCCTGCGGATTCAAGGGTTCCAGGTTTGATTCCAGTCAAGGGTATGTACCTTAGTTGCGGGCATATCCTCAGTAGGGGGTGTGCAGGAGGCAGCTGATCGATCATCAATGTTTCTAACTCTCTATCCCTCTCCCTTCCTCTCTGTAAAAAATCAATAAAATATATATTTTTAAAAATGTTTAAAAAAAAGAGAGAGAGAGTAACATTGATGTGAGAGAGACACATCAACTGGTTCCCTTCTGATGTATCCTGAACCAGGGCCAGAGATCAAGCCTGCCACTGAGGTATGTGCCCTTGACCAGAATAGAACCTGGGAACCTTCACTCCAAGGGTCAATGCTCTATCCACTGAGCCAAACCATCTAGGGCTAACAATGTTGATCTTTTTATTAATTCCCACTGTTTTATAGATGAGAAAGTTCTTTCCCAATGAGAAATCAGAAAATAATTCAGCTGTATTTTGAGAATCATGTGTGGATGAGATACTTAAAAATGCTATGTTCATCTCATGATCATTAGAGGTGAGACAGAAACAAGCCTTCTGGGGAAGGGGTGGGGAAGGCCAGATCCTAATCATACTTGCCCCCGCTGAAGTGGCTCTATTTGGGGCTCCATCTTTTGGGAGATAGCACATTTCCTTATTATTGATCCCATTGAGTCCGGGTGTTCCCTGGATGGGCACCAAAGGCCTTGTCACAGAGAAAATGAGTGGAAGAACTGAGATTTGAACCCCTACACATAATTCTAAATGAGAATGTAACCTATGAACACACACATGAAAAAAAAGTTCAAACTCATTAGTAAGCAAAGTAAAGATTAAACAAGACTGAGGCTCCATTTTTTAAAACTACTACATGGTTGAAGATTTGTTAACGGTAAGTGCCATCATATTTTGCTGGTATTTAAGAATGCAAACTATCATAGCTCTTTAAAAACAACAACATCAGCTATCGCTTATTGCATGCTTACAACATGACAAACACTATGCAGAGCAAACAAATGGACTTAACCCTTAAGACAAGCCAACTAAACAGATACTGCTATTTTCAGTTTAAAGATAAAGTTTAGAGAGACCCATGGAACTTGCTGAGTTCTTGCAGGCACAAAGGGTGATTCTCTGCGATCCTACCCCTCTGCCAGTGAACCAAACAAGTGTCAAGACTAGTAAAATAGGAGCACCAACAAACAGAAGAAAATAATTAGAGTTTGAAATTTGATTTTTTTAAAAAAAGCATTAAAATAGTCATCACAGGGAAACATCTATTCATTAGCCTTCTTTGCAACATAGTTTCAGCTACATGTTGTACTTGAGCTGCCTATTGAAGGGAGCAGGTGGCTCCCTTATCATTGGGGAGGGCTCCTAAGGGTCTTACTCCAGCCCATGGAGCCAGGATGCAACCCAGACCTGTGCTTATAACAAAGCCTGT
>NW_005882462.1:0-5113 GCF_000147115.1 Myotis lucifugus | reverse complement strand
CACTTGTGTTTGCGTTCCACACCCTGTATGACAGCAACTTTGCAGAGTGCCCTCTTGCACTCCAGGACCCCTCAGGGGATGTCAGAGAGCCAGTTTCAGCCCAATCCCTGCAGGCCAGGCTGAGAGACCCCACCTACTGGAGGGATCCCTGCTCACTCCACAAACGCCATGGAGGGACTATGAGAGGTTGGCTCCAGGGTGTGCCCAGCCCATCTCGTCCAGTCCTGACCCGCTGGCCACCTTCTAATTTCCTTTCAATGTGCATGAATCCGTGCACTGGGTCACTAGTGTTGGACAAAAGAAAACACTACTTTCTTGTTTCCATATATTATTTAGGAATGTACAAATGACAGCTCCTGAGAAATAGTGGAGTATTTAGAATCAGGAAACTTTCTCTGTAAAGGGTTAGATGGCAAATATTTTAGGGTTGTGGGCCATGTGTTGATTTCACAACCATTCAGTTTTGCCATTATAGCACAAAAGCATCCATAGATAGTAGGTAAATGAATGCATGTGACTGTGTCCCGATAAAACTCTATCAACCAAGAGGCATAGTTTGCCAGCCCCTGGTGTAGAAGGAGTATGGACTTCAGGGGACAGACAAGGGTTTGAATCCTCACTCTACTGCCCAGAGCTATATAATCACTTCAAGGTATGCTTTCCTTGTACATGAAACGGAAAAAATAACACTCCCTTAGAGACTTGTGTGAGAAAGTGCACCTCACAAAACTGGACCCACAACCAGGGTTGTATGCCTTCTTTCTTTTTTTAAAAAAAATATTTATTAAATTGATTGGCGTGACATTGGTCAACATGAACATATAGGTTTCAGATTTTTTTAAATATATTTTTATTGATTTCAGAGAGGAAGGGAGAGGGAGAGAGAGAGATAGAAACATCAATGATGAGAGAATCATTGATTGCTGCTCCTGCACACCCACTACTGGAGATGGAGACTGCAACCCAGGCATGTGCCCTTGGCTGGAATCGAACCTGGGACCTTTCAGTCTACAGGCCAATGCTCTATCCACTGAGCCAAACCAGCTAGGGCATGGTGTGGGTTTCTGTGTTACAAGATCTGTAACACCACCCAAAGTCAAATCTTCTCCTGTCACTTTATATTAGGTCCCCTTCTCCTTCCACCCCTTTCCCTCTAGCATCCACCCACACTGCTGTTTGTGTTTCAGTTTTATATCCCACATATGAGTGAAATCATATAGGTCTTAGCTTTTTCTGAAGGACTTATTTCACTTAGCATAATGTTCTCAAGGTCTGTCCATGTTGTTGCAAATGGTACTTTTTTTTCTTATTTTATTTTTATTTTTTACAAATGGTGCTATTTCATTTTTTCTTATGGCTAAGCAGTATTCTATTGTGTATATGTACATATCTTCTTTATCCAGTCCTCTATCATGGGACTTTTTGTTTGTTACCATGTTTTGGCCACCATGAATAATGCTGCAATGAACAAAGATATTTGCATACCTCTTTGCAAATGCATAATTTCTAGTTTTTCGGGTACATACCCAGGAGAGGGATTGCTGGGTCATATGGTAGTTCTATTCCTAATTTTTTGAGGAATCATCAGACTGCTCTTCATAGTGGTGTGCCAGTCTACATTCCCACCAGCAGTGAATGAGGGTTTCCTTTTTTCTACAACCTCTCCAACACTTGTTATTGCTTGTCTTATGGCCAATCTAACAGGTATGAGGTGGTATCTCATTGTAGTTTTGATTTCCATTTCCCTAATTGCCAGTGAGCTTGAACATATTTTCATATATCTGTTGGCTGTTCATATGTCATCTTGGGAGAGGTGTATTTTCAGGTTCTCTGCCCACTTTGTGATTGGGTTGTTTGTTTGTTTGTTTGGCGTTGAGTTTTATGAGTTCTTTATATATTTTGGAAATTAAACCTTTGTCAGAGCTACTGTTTACAAATATCATCTCCCATCTGGTTGGCTGCCTCTTTGTTTTGTTATCAGTCGTCACCCCTCTTCTTTTTTATAGCACAACTGGAAAAATAATTAAGTGTGTTAAGTAAAATAAGATTTAAAAGAAGCAAACTAATTATACCACCAACATTTATCCGCAACAAACCTGGCTTATAGCTTAAAGTAGCATTTGTAGGGAAGGCTATGAATTAGGGTGAATAGAGGCAAAATGACCCAGTTGGAGGACTTTAATTTCCATCTCACTGCTCCAGGGATGGCAAGGACTACAGAATGCTTTGAAAGCACACATCTATCTTTAATTTAAAACAAATACAATATATCTAATAAAGTTCATCTTGGGTGTATCCTAAGACAAAAAGTCATTCAGAACCTGAGACATTAAACACTGGCCCCAATGCTTTTATTTTGGACAGCATGTTAACCCATTTTTCGGGAATGGACTACATGGGTTGACTCGCACACCCCCTCTTCTGAAAATATGTACTGGACATCATCATGCTTCATGTTGACAATCATTGAAACACCTCATATTTCTCTTTTCTTGCTGTTCATAATGATGTCTGTTGAACTACATGTCAGTAGTAATCATAGAAAATAGGAGAGACATTTTAATAAATGATCAAAAATATATTAGCCCCTCATTTACTTACCTTCCAAAGAAATAATTCTTACTTGTGAGTTTAAAACTACCCACAATACTTCATTAGTTTGTCTCAATGTCTAAAAAAATCTTCAATAAATTTTTTTTTTTTGCTACTCAGTCAGGTCTCTGCTGATTGTGATAGTTGATTAGATTAAAATATTAGACCCCCTTTGGGGGTCAAACGACCCTTTCACAGGGGTCACCTAAATACATCCTGCATATCAGATATTTACATTACGATTCATAACAGTAGCAAAATTACAGTTATGAAGTAGCAACGAAAATAATTTTATGGTTGGGGGTCACCACAACATGAGGAACTGTATTAAGAGTCGCGGCAGCCCTGACCCGTTTGGCTCAGTGGATAGAGCGTCGGCCTACAGACTGAAGGGTTCCAGGTTCAATTCCGGTCAAGGGCATGTACCTTGGTTGCAGACACGTCCCCAGTAGGAGGTGTGCAGGAGGCAGCTGATCGATGTTTCTCTCTCATCGATGTTTCTGACTCTCTATCCCTCTCCCTTCCTCTCTGTAAAAAATCAATAAAATATATTTTTTTAAATAAAAAATAAATAAATAAATAAAGGGTCGCGGCATTAGGAAGGTTGAGAGCCACTGCTCTAGAGCGACAGCTAATGTAATGACATATAATAGTTTCAATGGGGGGGATGGATGTAAGAGTGAATAATTCATTGTTGGGAGTGATGCTAGGGAAGGGGGGACAGGCAAAGAGGAGGGTCAGGGAAGGCTGTTTTAGAGGAGGAAGCATTTGAGGAAGCAGAATTCCCCAACTAGACAAAGAGGAATGGGTATCTCATGCAGAAGGACCAGCATAAGACAAGTTGGACAGCATGAAACTTGCCAGATTTGGGGAAGAGTGAATAGTTTTGTGTGTCTGGAATGGAGGGGCTGACTGGAGGTAAGGTTCAGGAAATGGAGGAGTAGAGGGAAGAAGTAGTAAAAGGTCTGTGTACTTGGCCAAGGACTGTGAATGCAGTCCAGTAGGAAGTGAGGTTGACTAAAGCTTGTTTGTAGTTTTAAAAGAGCTTCACACGTGTAGAGTCAGGAGGTGGACTTCATTTCAGGCTTTCAAGGAATTGGAGGACACTGAGGTAAACCTATTTTCTTTCACAAATAAATTGTGCCAGTTATGTTCTAAGCATATTTACACCAATCAACTCAATCCTCACAACAGCCATCTTATGAGATTCTAATGCTGTACCTATTTTACAGATTAGGGAACTGAGACACAGAGAAGTTAAGTAACCTATTGTAGGCCACACAGCAAATAAGTGGTAAAAGTAGGATAAAACCCCAGGCAGTCTGGCTCCAGCATTTGTGCTCAAAACCAGTCTGCTAAGTTTTTTGTATTGGGAACTAGGCCCAGTGTAGGCTTAAGTCCTAAGTTAATGTTAACGCTAACTTACCCTCCCACTGCTCTCTCATCTCTCAACAACTGGCTGCCTTTTTAGTACCATCCCCTCCTCCATCTACCTTGAAGCATCTGCTGGAATCCAGGGAGGAGGACAAGCAGGACCCACTTTTCATTTATTATCTTTTGTGGATATTCATCTCCCACTTACAGCGTGGGAAATGGTGTCAACAAGGCAGGTCATGAGGCTTCAGCGAAGAAATTTAAGTATACATATTTTTATGTCTATATAAACTTTGGAGTAAATGAATTCTTTTTTTAATTTTGTGAGGTATCCTTTGGAAGAAACCTTTCTAACTACTATAGGACACTCTGAGTCTGTAAAATTGATTAAGACAGTTTGCCAGAGCTGTCAGTCTTAATTAATGACCTACTATAACCTCCAGTTTTATTAGGTCTATATTTCCAGTATATTGGCACATATATTAATGACTGGCCCACGAATAAACTGACAGTTTTAAAATGATACAAGATAACTTATTTTCTTATGGGACTTCACTTTTGCTTTAAACTTATAGTAAAATGATTATTGGTTCAGTAAATAATGACTTCAATGTTCTTATGATCACCTTAGCAATAGAAAGATTATTTGGATTTCATTTCTTGATGAAACTCCACTTTGGACAAGTCTCTTTGGTTAATCTCATGTTTCAGCAAGTAGGACTAGTCATAAAATTCCTAAGCAGGAAAACATTCACTAGGGGTCTGCTGGTTTCCTGTATTAGTAATATCCAAACGTGGTTTAACAACTCTCCAAAGTATTTTCCAGTATCTTAAAGGATGTGTTAAATGTATGTATGTGTGTCAAAGCAAAATTAATTTGAATTCTCTTTAACTTTTAATAAAACGCATAGAGAACATTTAAGAATGAGATAAGATGTTAATAAAATAAATAACGTGAATCTCACAACAACCATAACAAAAAGTAGCTGGATAGTCTACTGTCCAGTATGAACCCATTTGCATCATTCCCCTAAAAGGGAGCACAGATGTGCCATGTTTCTTATTTGTGTATTGCCAAGTCAAAGTCTGGTTGAGATGTGGTAGTAGAAGCCAAAAACCCTGGGTTACTACTGAATTACTCTATGTT
>NW_005882461.1:0-5113 GCF_000147115.1 Myotis lucifugus | reverse complement strand
GCATCTCCTCTCCCCCAGGTTAAAAGTACATCAGGTCTCTTCCAGGCTCCTGTAAGTAAGTCTCTCCATTTGACGAAATAAGTGAGTTCCTGCTAAATGAAAGTTTCTTTTGCTGATTTACTCAGAGTCCTCGGACTTGGCTGAGAGAGTAGCTTCCACTTCTTGCTTTTCTACCATCTGTTGGGCCTCAGTTGTTAACTTCTTCAGCTGACCCCATGTTGGCACCTCAGTCCCTTGCATAGCCTTTCTTTTCTTCTTTTTTCCGCTTTTCTGTCATGGGAGCAACTCTAAGTCTTTGGAACGATGGGACAAGGAGCTCCTCTGGGTCCATTGTGGTGATGCACGTAATGCATTTATTCAATCCAAGGCAGGCATTAAAAAGAAAAACCCCAAATGCTCTCTTATATCCATTTTAAGAGTAGGATTGGCGCTTTCCGCTATTACCTGAGTCCTGATCTATCACCCCAGGGAGAGCTTTCCAATTCTGCACTTTTTCGGGGTGGAAAGGCTGCAGTGGGGTTAAGGATAAGGCTCCTTGGGCCTACCTTCTCCCATGCCTCTACATTTACCTTTCCGGCACCTTTCCTTCCTCAGAAAAGCATGGATATACTTCTTGTATAAAACATTCCGTCTGACTGGGAGTAACCTTAACTCCTCTGCTAGCAAGCATATGTGTTAAAAGATCAATACAGAGTCTTTTTTCTTTGGACTCAGTATGGCACATCTTCTCAATCTAAAGATCAATACAGAGTCTTCTTTCTTTGGACTCAGTATGGCACATCTTCTCAATCTAAGTTCTGTACTATCCACCTTCTTACCCTACTTATCCTCTATAGGGGGGTCTGTAGCACCCTGGTGGAGTCCTATCCGTCCCGTGTGTGGGGGTTCTCAATGGGAATGGGGGGCTTACCTAAGGGAATCCTGTTCCAGGGGTTCCCAAAGATGTGGACGGAGTCGGCAAAGACTATCCACCTTCTTTCTACGGTGGAGTCCTATCCGTCCCGAGAGTGGGGCTTACCTAGGGAAATGGGGGGGCTTACCTAAGGGTCCCTGTTCGGGCGCCAATTGTTGGGGTCCAACCCCAACGGGTCCAGGGATCCCCAAAGGTGTGGACGGAGTCGGCGAAGAATGAATGACATGGAGACTGGGTTCAGTTCATCAGCATAGCGAGGTTCTCCCTCCAGGATCCCCAGCCAAGTTCTGTCCAAGATCTCCAGCGAAGTTCTGGTCAGGATCTCCAACCAAGTTCTGGTGCCATGTTCTCTCGCTAGGTTCTCCAGGCCGGTTCTCCATGTTCTCCAGCCAGGTTCAGTCACCAGGTTCTTTAGCCAGGTTCTTTTGCCATGTTCTGTCTAGGTTCTCCAGTGAAGTTCTGTAGCCAGGTTCTGTCCAGGATCTTTTGCCATGTTCTCTGGCTAGGTTCTGGTTAGGATCTGATGAGGATCTGATCAGGTTGTGATGAGGATGTGATGAGGATCTGATGAGGATCTGATCAGGTTGTGTTGTTTATTGTCTTGTTACATCCGTATTTATACCAGCCGATTTTAATCCTGTCAATTTCTATTACAAAGGTTAGGGCGTTTCTTATCTCCATTCCAGGGAGTAAAGATTATGTAGCTTAACTACCCGCCTGGCACTTAATTAAGGGGTTGTATCCCCTCCCTAACCTCAGGGGAAAATCCCCACCTGGGGAAACAACCTTTCTCGGAGAGGTGACCTTGCTTAAAACACATGGCGCTAAAGAGAGCAAACATATTAAGAACAATATGCTATATATGCCAGGTCCCTTGAAACATATGCTGTGCAGATGTTTCTTTCCTGCAGCGACTGTGTCAAGCAGCAAGGATGGACCGGCTCCCGGCGTAATACTTCCATCTTCTTTTGAGGATAGTACCAGAAATATGCAGCAGCGATATCAGGATGCTATGGCAATTGTAACACAGCATGGAAAGCTCGATTTATTCATAACCATAACATGCAACCACAAATTGGCCGATATTGCAAACAATTTACAACGCTGGCAAATAGTTGAAAACAGAATTGACTTGGTAGCCAGACTTTTTAATATTAAGCTGAATGCTCTTTTAAATGATATCTGTCAATTCCATTTATTTCGCAATGTAATAGCTAAAATTCATGTCATTGAATTTCAGAAACAGGGACTCCCTCACACTCACATCCTCTTTAATTCCCTTTCAATGTGCTCAAATTTCACGCACCAAGCCACTTGTCTGTGCTATCTAATAATAGACAAACATGGTAATTGACCATAACTCCACTATGCTTCCCATTGGCTAATCAGCAGGATATGCAAATTAACTGCCAACAAAGATGGGGGCTGGCTGCCTCGCAGCTGAAGCGAACATGAGGCTTCCTTGCTCCAGTGATGGAGGAAGCCAAGGTTCCTCACCTGCCGCGGCCCAGCTCTGAGCTCCGGAAGCAACAATGTCTCAGTTATAGAAGCTAAACAAACCCCAGATACCTGCTTTCAGCAAGCCGGAGCCTCAGAGCTGGAGCGAGCAGGACAGCAACAATGTTTCAATTATAGAAGCCAAAAAAACCCCAGATACCTACTCTCAGCCAGCCACGGCCTCAGAGCTGGAGCCGGCTCTCAGCTCCAGTGACAGCTATAGAAGGTAAATAAATCCCAGAATAAAAAAAAAAAAAAGAAGGTGAGAGCTTGAGTCGCCCGCCAGCCTGAAAATGGCCCTCAGCCCCTCACCCAGACTGGCCAGGAACCCCAGCGGGGACCCTCACCCTGAAGGGGATGTGACCAGCCGAAAACAGCCATAAGCCCCTCACTCAGGCTGGCAAGGCACCCCAGTAGGGACCCCCACCCTGATCTGGATCACCCTTCAAGGCAAACCAGCCTGCCTCCACCCGTGCACCAGGCCTCTATCCTATATAGTAAAAGGGTAATATGCAAACTGACCCTAACAGCAGAAAGACTGGGAATGACTGGTCACTATGACACACACTGACCACCAGGGGGCAGATGCTCAATGCAGGAGCTGCCCTCTGGTGGTCAGTGCGCTCTCACAGGGGGGAGCTCTGCTCAGCCACAAGCTAGGCTGATGGCTGCCAGTACAGCAGTGGTGGTGGGAGCCTCACCTGCCTCCTCAGCAGCGCTAAGGATGTCTGACTGCAGCTTAGGTCTGCTCCCCGCTGGCAAGTGGACATCCCCCCCCGAGGGCTGCCGAGATGCCAGAGGGATATCTGATTGCCAGCTTAGGCCCAATCCCCCGGAGAGCCGGCCTAATCCAGCAAGTGGTCACCCCCGAGGGGTCCCAGACTGCGAGAGGGCACAGGCCGGGGTTGAGGGACCCCCAACCCCCGAGTGCACAAATTTTTGTGCACTGGGCCTTTAATATATATATATAAAGCCTAGGCAACCAAACAACCGAAAGACCATTCGCTATGACGAGCACTAACCACCAGGGGGCAGACACTCTATGCAGGAGTTGCCCCGTGGTAGTTAGTGCGCTCCCACAGCGGGAGCACCGTTCACCCCATGGGCCATCCAGCCCTGCAGCAGCCACTCACTCCTCAGTAGTACTGTAGGTCCAATCTTCTGAGAATAGCCAGGCACCCATGGACCAGTGCCGCCAGCAGAATCCTGACCACACTGTCAGCTTCCGGGAAGTTAGCCTCAGACACTGTGGTCACCTCCCTTTCCTAGAAGCTCCGCAAGGGAGAAATGATATAAAAGCAGCTGCTAGGTGGCTCCAGACAACCAGCAGGAACGTCAGTGAGGGAGAGTTGCAGAGGACAGATCCTGATCCTGGGCCAGCAAGGGTGTCCCACCACCCACCTGGAGGGCCCAATCACATCCAGGCCCCCGCGCCCTCCTCAGGATGGGTGTCAGACACAGAGCTCATGGTTTGCAAGCTCCACTGCAGCGGTGCAAGCCTCTCCAGATCGGGACTGACTGGGAGAGAGCCTGTGGCAGGCACAGCGGGGCTGGGATGAGCAGGAGTGGCAGGTGGCATTGGACTGCGGGTTTTGTCCCGATTCCTGAAGGCCGAGCAGAGAAATCCGACCGCGGCACCGGGCCTCTAGTATTATAATAACTATGTGTGGTGACAGCTGGGTTCTGAAAATATCAGGGGGAACACTTTGTAAAGTATATGATTGTCCAAGCACTATGCTGTGCACTTGAACCCAATGTACAATAATACCAAAAGTAAAGTGTAATTGTAAAATTAAAAATAAGGAAATTGAAATTTAAAAAAGACTTACCTATTTGAATCATGGGGGAGCAGACGTGACCACAGCCCTCCCTGATGCACTTTTCTCCTTGCCCACAGTCCCTGCCTGCTCTGCATTGGTGCTTGCAGATGCCTGAGGAGAGGAAAGACTAGTTAAAAGCTTTTAAGTCTTACACTTGAAGAATAAAATTTTAAATGCCTTCACAGTATCATCCAAAACCCCATCAATTACCTAAGTATAAATCTAACAAATTATATTCAGAAAACTACATAATATTACTAAGAAAAAAGTGAAAAGATTATAATAAACATTGTCGTATATGGTGTTCATGGATTAGAAAATTCACGAACATGAAGATATAAGTTTTCCCAAAATTGAAATTTAATGTAATTCCAATGAAAATCTTAGAAAGATTTTTAAATGAAAATTCATAAACTAATACTAAAACTTATCTGAAAGTCCTAAAAATCAAGTATAATCAGGACAGTTTTTCTTGTTTTTTTATCAGTTACAGTTGACATACAATATTACATTAGTTTCAGATGTACAACATCCTTACAAGACATTTATATAACTTATAAAGTGTTCACCCTGAATTAAGACAATCTAGAGCAAAGTTGTTGCGGTTGGGGGCAGGGAAGGGGTGGAAGAAAAAGATGAAATTAGCTAAGTTTATTATGACTATTACTCATAGTAGTTCACTTACAGATAATCATCCACAATAAAAGAAGGGAGGAAAGGTAATATTTAAAGGTGTTAGTATAAGATAACTATTACAACAAAAAGATAAACCTTTCTAAATAAAAAATATAGTAAGCCCAGGCTCCTGGTGCCAGAGGGAAGCTGGTGCCCACAGCCAAGGGAAGGAAGGCCTACTCTTGCACGAATATTATGCATCAGGCCT
>NW_005882460.1:0-5114 GCF_000147115.1 Myotis lucifugus | reverse complement strand
GACAAACCTCATTATCCCCATTTTACAGATGAGGAAACCAAGGCAGATTGAAGTACACAACTAAGATATCAGCTGAGATTCAAGCCTGTGCTATCTGCCTCTAAGTCCCTTTGCTGAACGGCCACATCCAGGACACTTGGGCCTTTCCCAATGGAAAGCAATGATTGTCTCTGAGATGCAGACCAGGTTGGACTCTTCTGAAACATGGAATTGACAGAATGGACCTTAGGGAGCATTTGGTTCGACTGATCTATTTTACAGGTAAGGAAAGGGAGGCCCAGAATAATGAGATGACTTTCCCTCGGGTTACACAGGTATTTAGTCAGAAAGCCATGAACTTTCAGCGTGAAAAGTCTTCATTCATTTTCTTGTTGAGAGAACTTAGGACCAGAGACATGAAATGATTTGCATGAAGTGATACAACTAGGAAATGGCAGAGCTCCAAGAAGAACTCAGGTCCTGTAGCTCTTGCTTTACTGTTCTTGCTACTAATTTGTAAAACACCTGAAAGCTTTTATCTGTTGTTTGCAGAGGAAGACATATAAAAATGTCCACAGCACCTTTCATCATGATAGCCAAAAGGAAATAACAAAAATGTCCACTGGTGAATTTTGCAAGCCGGTTGTTAAACATATCACTATTAATAATTACATTATATAAATTTTCAATCAAATACATTTGGTTATATTGAAAGAATAGTAATGCATCCTGAGAACATATTACCTTCCTAATTCTTTTATTGCATTTTACTATTATCTCTGCTCTGTGGATGATTAGCATTTATCTGTATGGTGGAAATAGTAAAATATGATGTGTTGATGTGCAGCTCTTCCCATCTCCATGGTTAGTGATGTCCTGCTGTTAGCTCGAATTTTCCAGCATGGAAGTATTTACACCATAGAAACTGGCAAACTACAAATCAAGGCTTCTCTCCTTCTTCCAGCTGGCTGGTAAACCAGCATACCACTCTTACCCTAATTAACAAATCTTGCAGCCATGCACTGAGGCATAACAGCAGACAGATCAGTGGGAAATGACTGAATGGCTACTTCAGATTGGGCCTTTGTGCTGAGGTGACAATCTGAGGCTGATATCTGAATGAACAGATAACCTGTCTCAGATTTTAGCTTCATTATCTAGTTAGGAATCCATTTCCCTTACAAGGCTGTAAGATCATGGAATTCAAGAACTATTTAGGTGACAAGAAAGCTGACAGAGAAAGAAATTGATTATCTGAATTTTTCCTCTACCTCCTAATATGAAAAATATAAAGCTTTGGGTTTCCTTTGCCTAAGGAGGCCTATCTTTAGGCACAAGATATCCCTTCCTGATTCTCTTTACACCATCCTGGGTCCCGTGTGCTGATTTCTGGCCTTTGGCTTGGCTATCAGGAAAGGCAGGAAATAGCTCCGGGAAGTCTTGCTGGCCTCAGAGCACTGGTAAGAGCCATTGGGATAAGAGGACTTTGCTGAGCCATCTCCCAAGTAACTCATCATTCTCAACTAAGAATAACACGACGTGTGCCTTAAATTTATTTCAGGGGTGGCTTAGAAATAAAGATACAAAACATTTATTTACTTTAAAAACTTTTCAATCAGCATGGATTCACTTAGACTAAATCAGATCATAGAAAAGGACAGGGTGTGTAGAAAAGATGAAAAAGAGAGTCATACATAACAGATTAAAAATTACACCGCTGGGAGAGGAACAAGAGCACGATGCTCCGAAGGAAGAGGCTTGCTCCAATGATACTATCTGGCACCTTAATAGTCCAGGCAATTAATGGCTGTAAAACACTTCAAAAGCATAAAGCACTGCATCAATGTTGAGACATAATTGTGCCATTATACCAGGACATGGAGCTTCATTACGCGCGCTCACAATGGGATTTTTAAATGAGAGATGTTAGCACCACAGTCTTGACGTAAACCCATTGGCTTCTATCAGGTACTGACCTGCCCTATACCCAGACTGCTCACCCAGATAGCCCAGGGGAGGGCTAGAGATGTGTGAGATGGTAGGCCTACGCTTACATGTGAAGTGGGAGGCCGTCACCCAAGTCCAAGTCCCACCTCCGGCATGGAGCCCTGATAGATCACCAGGCCCTTCTCAGAACCACAGTAACTCTACCCCACGGGTCACCCTCAGGTCACTGTTGTACTGCATGGTCATTGGCATGTTTCACCTGGGTCATGCCTCTTGTTCCTGTTGTCCCTGCGTATGCCTGCCCATCACAGAACTGTACGTAGAGGACTCTCCATAAAGCTGTGTGCGATTGCATGGTCTGAGGGAAAGCTTTCTCCTCTCACTGGCCTCCTCCCCCACACTGTAGTCCTGCTACACCGATCCCGATACCCCATGGAATATTCCAATTCTTCCATCTGCTCTGGAAGGCAGGTGTTACATAAACCCTCACTTTGTAGACTGGGGAGAACAAAAGTTCAAAAAGGCCAGGTAGATGGCAGAAGAGGACAAGCCTACTTCCAACTCAGCCTAGCACGCTTTCCCCATTACTTCCCAATGTTGGTTGGCTCATGACAGACTGCCTACGACAGTCAAAATAATAACCAGCCAACACAAAAGCCACTGACACTGCAGACAGGGCCTTCCTGAGCTCAGAGTGCTTCTGTATTGGGCAGCTTAATGAAGCTGTGCTGAGGTTCCATTGCTAGCCACGCAACCTTGGGCAAGACCTTAACCTCTCGGGGCCTCCGTTACTTCAATGATCACATTCATCATCTCAACATCTAAATGAGGCAAGATTTTATCCCTAGTAAATTATTAATAAATATGCATTAATAATGGTCTCTTAAACTTTTATAACTCTTCAGAGTTTACAAAGCACTTTCTCAAGCATTCTCTCCCAATGGTCTGCAAGGTCGGTGAGGCCGACAGCACGGCCCTGATGTGAGAGTGAAGACACTGAGATCTGAAGAGACTCCAGCAGCATTTTATAAAATGCATTCTGGGAGTGGATTAATCCCTGTCAGTGCTCTGTGAAAAAAAAAATTGAGTGGGAAATTCAGCAGGCCACATTCCCCATTTTGAAGTGAAAATTGCATGGCACATTAAAGGCGCTGATAAGTGCTGCAGTAAGTCAATCTGCTTAATTTTGTTTAAACTATATGTGCTGGAACTCACATAACCATTATGAAGGCAAGCACCAAACCACTGCAGCATTAATGCTACCTGTGACTGCTTTTCCAATAGAAATTAGAGGTATTTTCACATCACATTGCAATTGTTATGTCAATATCTCAAAATATCACTTGGCTCATCACTACTTTGTAATTATAGTAGTTTTCAGAGTGACTCCTAGGTCTGAATTTAATAATACACTAATAAAATAGCACACACCTTACTATATGATAGTTTGGTTTTTATTTTAATAGTTTGATAACTATTTCAAATTGGCTTCCTTTTTAATCCTATGCATTGTATTTTATTCAGTTACAAACATTCTTCAGAGACGGGTCCATAGGCTGCACCAGGCTGCCAAAGGGGTTCATGGCACAAAAGGTTCGGACCCACTGTGTTCGCTCTGAATGGATCAGAATCTTCCCTCCCACTTGGGGGGCCCTGCCAACCCACATTAGGCCACAGTATCAGCAAGGAATAAACTTTTCTTGTGTGGAACCTCTGAGATTGGGGGATGTTTGTTACAGCTGTTCTGACTGACCCACACTGATTAACCCTTCCAACTGCTCTAAGTAACCCTTCCAACTGCTCTAAATCTGGCTTCCAAACTTCTTGGAAAGAATCACATCTGCTCCCAGGATGGCTGGGAGGAATGAAGGGGAGAAAGTGCGTGGAATGTGCCACAGATGGAGGGCTTATATGAATCACCAAGTAAGACGGTTTTTCCCTAAGCCAGGGGTCAGCAAATGACGACCCACCTGTGTTTGTAAGTACTGTCTTATTGGAACACAGGCCACCTGTTAGTTTCTGTATTACCTGTGGCTGCTATCATGGGGGATGTGCATATTTGAACCTCTGGCTTGCAAGACTAACATAAGCTCTGTAAGAAAAAGTGTGCCAACCTCTGCCCTGGGCCCGCTTTTCCCATTTAGGTGGTGGCGGGAGAGAAGAGTTTCAGGCTCCTTGTTAGGATAAAGAGCCTGAGAAGATGCTATCCTCTTTAGATCCAATTGGGAGGTTGGGTTGGGGCACTGGGACGCATACAGCATGCCCACCCTCTAAGGGAACTGAATGGATTCCAAGCTAGAACTGGTGGCTCCTCTGGAATTGATTTGAACTGGTTCAATATATTGAAGCATACATGTAGCTGTGTCCTTTGGCGTCCTCTTAGTTGGAAGACAGGCATGGGGCAGAGAGCGGGGGCAGTTCCATGTCCTTTCAGTGGTATAACTTTCTACCTGATCTGCATGGAGCAGTGAAGATATGATCCCAACCAGTTTACAGATGAAGAAACTGAGTCACAAGAGGAGAAGGGATCATGAGAAGGGAATTACCATTTATTCATGTACAATAAAGTCCCTGGCCTACAGTGAGATGCGATCAATGCTAACTCGACCTCAGCCATTGTTCTAACTACCACATAAGTGCCTGCCGTCATAATGTACTGTTCCTTAAAACCCTACTACGAAGAAGCAGGCACTGGGGGGGGCAGGAGAGTCCCAGGGTTTTCCCAAGATGATGCAATTACTAAGTGGCAGGGCTGGGATTAAAAAAATGTGTTATTGAATTTATTGGGGTGACATTGGTTAATAAAATTATAGCAGTTCCAAGCATACAGTTCTATACTACATCACCTGTATATTTATTGCATTGTGTGTTTACCACCTGGGCTGAGATTTTAATCCAGATTGGTTCCATGCCCAGCACAGCGTACACTGCCCAACACTACATTCTACCATCATTTTCACTGCCATCATTTCATCGTCTCACTAACGCTGTCATCAACGAACTTTTGTGCAGTGTATGTGGTTCCTGAGTACGAGGCCTCTGCCATAATCCAGCCCAGAGTGGCCTTTCACCTGACACCAGGTCAACTCTTGTTTGTCATCTGCTATTGAGTTTCTATGTGACCCCAAGTAAGTCACTTAACCTCTCTGAGCCTCAGTCCATTCAACTGTCAAAACAGAATGACAATC
>NW_005882459.1:0-5114 GCF_000147115.1 Myotis lucifugus | reverse complement strand
TAGGGAAAAAGAGAAGTGGAGAGTCAGTGCAACATTTAAATCTTCCACCTGGAAGTTTCTACTCAGAGTTCATCGGCTAATGCAGGTGAGTGGCCATGCTCAACTTCGAGAAATCAAGGAAGTACAATCTCCTTGTGTGCTCAGATGGAAAGGAGACTGATAGCCATGGACAGCTGTGAGCGTGCCACAATGGTTAACTGTCTCTGCTATTAGGAAGCTTATGTTCTAGTAACGGGGAGTCAAAGATTGAATGAGTGATCTCAAAAATATATGCAATAATTTATGTTGTATGATATAAATAATAATACCCACAAACATTTATTGAGTTTTTGCTACGTGGTAGGAATTATTCCAAGCATTTTATGTAATCTGTTTAAACTTTGCACACTAGAAAGTTATCCCAATTTTATTTTTTAAAAAAACCCTACAAAATCCACACAAGAAAAAACACCTGAGAGATACTTAAAGAGAGTTTAAGTATGAAGGAAACCAAAAGATACTATGGGATCTTGCAGGGTGACTTGTACTCCTCCATGGGGTCAGGGATGGAATTTACATGCAACCCATTAGTCAATCCTTACAGCAAGAGCAGGTGTCTTTACAGAATCCTCTTGGTTCTTTTATAATGTGCCACTGGGATAAAATCTAAAGTACATCTGCCCTTTACTGACTTCCACTTTTTTTATTACTGTTAAAATGAATTTCTAGTGTTGTAGACTTTCAACACCTTCAAAAATTTCAACACCCTTGTTGACTTAATTTTTGCCATGCTGAATTTATTATAATTTAGATAATGTTATATAATATATGTTAGATCAGTTGTCGGCAAACTCATTAGTCAACAGAGCCAAATATCAACAGTACAATGATTGAAATTTCTTTTGAGAGCCAAATTTTTTAAACTTAAACTATATAGGTAGGTACATTGTTATTAACTTCATTAGGGTACTCCTAAGCTGGCCTTGGCTAAAAACATCCTCAATCTGATTGAGGTACGTTTGCTGAGGTCGACTCCTTCCAACTCTCCCATCCACACTCGTCTTGTATACTTGTTTTGTCTATCTCCTTTCCGAAAACCGACTTCTGCGCATGGGCCATGAAGTTTCAATCGCACTGTACGTGTGTGCCCGCACGTGGTATTTTGTGGAAGAGCCACACTCAAGGGGCCAAAGAGCCGCATGTGGCTCGCGAGCTGCGGTTTGCCGACCACTGGTCTAGCCCATGGCCCCCGAAGGCTGGATTCTAACCTGCCCTCTGCCATCTAACCAAGTGACTCTGCTGTCTAACTTGACATCTCTATGCCTCCGCTTTGTCCTGGCTTTATTGGGAAGATTAAATGAATTACACATGTGAAAAACTTGGCCTGTTCTAACTGCCAATAAATGTTAGCTGTTATTAGAGGAGAAACTTTGGGGTACATTTAAAAAAATGTTTTGATCTATATTACAAAGAGAAAGCATTTATGCCTGCGGCAGCTACTTTATACACAGTTCTGTAACTTGGGCTCTGCCCTCAGTAACTCCACTCCTGCTACAACTGAGCTGCAGGGGAGAGCTCTAAACTGTCTCTGACAGCGCCTTCCCCACTCCCACCCGCCTCTGCCCAAAGGCGAGAAAGCAGCAGGGTAGACCCTGGTGTATTTCTCCTTGGTTTCATTCCTCTCCCCAAGCAGAGTTGCAAACATGTCTCCATGGGTTCTGCTACACTTCCTCACATCAGTGTGCTTTTCTCTTCTTAACTCCGATTCCCTCTTTTAAAAAATATTAATGGGCCCTAGCTGGTTTGGCTCAGTGGATAGAGCGTCAGCCTGTGGACTGAAGGGTCCTAGGTTCGATTCTGGTCAAGGGCACATGCCCGGGTGCGGGCTCCATCCCCCATGGGGGGTGCAAGAGGCAGCCAATCAATGATTCTCTCTCATCATTGATGTTTCTATCTCTCTCTCCCTCTTCTTTCCTCTCTGAAATCAATAAAAAAGTATTAAAAAAAGTAATGGCAAATAATACTTAAAACAGTTATGCAATATGTGCAAAAAAGGTAAATTTGGAACTTTGCCAAGAAATATATGCTTGAACAAGGGCAGTTTTAATAGGGCATGATGAAACATGATTGTTTTCCTTATTTAAATAAAGTTGTTTGGAGCTGCATGAGCTCTTTGAGGACACTTAACCTCAGGTCACTAATTTTTATTTTAATTAAGGAGAAAGCCCTAAAACTATTTCAGGAAGGAAGAAACAGGCTTCTCAGAGGTAATGCACATAATGAAACCTCTCATTTAAACAAGTCTAGAGTCTGATTGGGTTGGTACTGTACACCTGCATTGTCCAGAGAACCAACACACATCACATATGCAACTTAAACATTTCTAGAAGTCTTATTTTTAAAAAGGAGAAAGAACAGATTAATTTAATTAAATTAATTACTCAAAGCACATTTAACAATGTTTTATTTAACCCAATATATCTAAAATATCCATCAATTCACATATAATGAAAACAAATATATTAATGAGGTATATTACATTCTTTGTCTCATTCTAAGTCTTTGACATCCAGTGTATATTTTATACTTACATGATATCTCAATTCAGACTCGGCACATTTTGAATACTCAATAACCAGATGTGGTTAGTAGGTACAGAGCATTGGCCCAGTCTGTTGCCTTGCCGCGTGGATATGTTCTGTAAAAGTACAGAGCGGTGCTGGTGGACTTTACTCACTGACAGTGGCGTGGTTGGAAGTCGAACACTTGCTGATTGCATGGCTTCTAACCTTCATTAACCTCCCTAAGTCTCAGTTTCCCCTTCTATGAATTGGAGATGATGACTATAATACTTTGCTTAAAAGGATTATTGTAAGAAATAAATGATGGAAAACATTTAGAACAGATCCTAGACAGAGCAAAGACTCAATAAATGCTTACTGTTATAATGTGGTAGGAGCAGTTATGAGAATGATGAAAAATGATTATGAATAGTAAAATCTTCCCTTGTCATTGGGGTATTAGAGACTCCTTACTACTCAGAGACATTGACAATATCACTTGTCTCTTGAAGTCTCTGTAGGCATAGTTTAGAGCAGCACTTCTCAAATATTTTGGTCTTAGGACACCTTTACACTGCTAAAATTTATTAAGAAACTATTTGTTTATGTGGAAGGGGCATTTTAAAGGCCCTTTCAGATAATTGTAGCTTTTCTTCTGTTATATTGCACCAAAACTCAGTAAGTAGTAGTTTCTTAAAAGTTAGCAGCAATGTGGAATGTGAAAGCATCCTAATGAAATTTTTGTATTTTTTTTACATTAAAACCCTTTGGTATATCTTGAACTTTGAATGTATCTTTTACGCATGTATGATTTGTAACTTCATGCATTGGTCATATAGAAAATATTGGTTCACTGTGTTATGCAGATCTTCCAAATGTTAACACCTTTCATTATACAACGTCAAAAAATTACATTTACTAATCAGAAAAGTCTTCAGATATTGGGAAACTGTAAAGTTAATGGTAGAGAATATAAGTTTGTCAAATTTCTGATTTTCACTTAAAAGCTTGAATGTTATCATTGGCACCAAAACTATTCATTGTTTTACTTGAAGTGACAGGCTAACTTCATGGAGAAAATGTCATACAAATATCCAAGTCTAAATAACCACAGTATGTCTCCTAGTCATGTTTCAGGTAAAAACGGTGTTCCATGAAAAAAAGTGATTAGTTCAGATTGCAACTGAAATCATCACAAAGTGCATTTCTTTGAGATGGTCATCTCATTTTGGTATGCAGCCAACAGGCTTTATGCATACATTCCATTTATTTACAAAGATATGAAAAAAATGTATATTCAAGATGAAGATTTAATAAGACCTTTTTAAGTGAAACTTGCTTTCTCCCTCACTTTAAACTGAACATTCACAGTATGTGAAGTGTGTAATGACTACTTGTATAATTTGGTGCCACTGGCTTCATTTATGTTAAGCTACCAGAAGTTTTACCCACAACTGCTTTTGCACCATCAATGCAAAAGTCAACATGCCAATATAAATCAATCAATCAATCAAGTAAAAAGCATCCTATAAAATAAAAGGCTAATATGCAAATAGAAGGAACGGCAGAACGACTGGTTGCTATGATGCACACTGACTACCATGGGGCAGATGCTCGATGCAGGAGCTGCCCCCTGGTGGTCAGTGTGCTCCCACAGGGGGAGCACCCCTCAGCCAGAAGCCCTGAGCCGGGCTCATGGCTGGTGAGCGCAGACATCCGCGACAGCACTAAGGACGTCTGACTGCCAGCTTAGGCCCACTCCCTGGACATCCCCCTAAGCTGTCAGTTGGACATCCCCTGAGGGCTCCCAGACTGCGAGAGGACACAGGCTGGGCTGAGGGACCCCCCCCCCCCCCCCGAGTGCACAAATTTTGTGCGCCGGGCCTCTAGTCTTATTATAATTATGGAAATACCTTTTACTTTGCAGACCTGAAATCATCTTGGAGACCCCTAGAAGTCTGTGGCCCATATGTTCAAGATTATTGGTTTAGTGAAACATCTTAGAACAGTGGTTCTCAACCTTCCTAATGCCGCAACCCTTTAATACAGTTCCTCATGTTGTGGTGACCCCCAACCATAAAATTATTTTCGTTGCTACTTCATAACTGTAATTTTGCTACTGTTATGAATCCTAATATAAATATCTGATATGCAGGATGTATTTTCATTGTTATAAAATGAACATAATTAAAGCATAGTGATTAATCACAAAAACAATATGTAATTATATATGTGTTTTCCGATAGTCTTAGGTAACCCCTATGAAAGGGTCATTCGACCCCCAAAGGGTCGAGACCCACAGGTTGAAAACCGCTGTCTTAGAAGGTTGCTATGAATATCAACTGTTTTATCTGTCCAAAGCAAGCCTTTTTTTTTTCAGGGAAAGCTCTTCCCCCTCCCCTATGCAGGTGGTTCCAGTGGTGGCTGCATCTCCCCACGCAGCCTGCCTTTGTTGCCATGGTGATTGGTATGGGGGTGGACATCAGATTCTGTTTGCCTTACTGAGTGCACTTTCCCAGGATTTTTACACTTGGGACCACAAAATTCCACTAATAATTGCTCTCTGGAGATAAA
>NW_005882458.1:0-5114 GCF_000147115.1 Myotis lucifugus | reverse complement strand
AACATCAGCCAGACTTGGCCACAATTTTTAAAAAAGAGTTGAAAGCAGCAGGCATTTTAAAGCTGGGAGGGACATGGCCACACCTGCATTTCAGACAGCAGCCTCTGGGGAAAGGATTTCGAGGGTTGGTGGTAGAACGACTGGAGCTCGGGAGGACCTTTCATGGTCCAGACATGGGTAGATGAGGGTGTGAGGAGCTCAGAGAAACAGGAAGGAGGTGTGACGGCGCCTGGGAATTCAGGCGTGGTTCTTTGTTCCTGAGCATATAACTGTGGACACTGTTCCCCTGGGAATCCTGGGCATTTTCCAGCTTGGCATGTGGTTAATATTGCCCACAGAGATCATTTGATTCAAGAGGACTCCCTGTCAGGAATCACATTGACTGCTTGTGACTGTTACCCTATAGAACTCTGGGACGGGGTTCTCTGCTCCCTCCTCCTCCCCTCCCTCTCTTTCTTTTATTTACTTTTTCTTTTCTTCTTCTTTTTGAACAGTAGCATTGATTCCCTTGAATACTATCATTCATATTCAAAGTTGCAATTCTCTTAAAGCCAATTAGAGAAAGTACCGATTCAGGGAATATCTCTTGAAATTCAGTAACTTTCTATTTCTCTTTCTTTTATCTCCATTCCATGAAATTTCCCAGCAATGATATCATTCTCCAGAAATGCATCCTGGGTGAAACCTTTTTGCATCTCCACAGTTGAGAAAAACAGTGGTAGTGAATGCTTGCTTTGTATAAATGCCATTGACACGTGACTTCTGCAGAGTGCGTCATAAGGGATGAAAGGACAAGGCTACCCTGAAATTCAGGTGCTGGGGTCAAACGGGGTACTTTCTAGGGAGGGACTGTGAGGCCTACCACACTCTTGGCACAATTCAAATTTTGACTCAACAGAGTAACATAGTTCTTTATGTCATTGGCTTTGGGGATCATTTGTGAAATGTGGAAATTATTGAATGCCAAAGGCCAAGAATTTCTTTTTTTTTTTTTTAAATATATTTTATTGATTTTTTTACAGAGAGGAAGGGAGAGAGAGAGTCAGAAACATCGATGAGAGAGAAACATCGATCAGCTGCCTCCTGCACACCTCCTACTGGGGATGTGCGCGCAACCCAGGTACATGCCCTTGACCGGAATCGAACCTGGGACCTTTCAGTCCACAGGCCGACGCTCTATCCACTGAGCCAAACCGGTTTCGGCGAATTTCTTCTAAATTAATCATGAATGGCCTTCAGTAAATAATGTTGCTTGTTAAAATCACCTTTCATATTACAATTTACAAACCATCAAATCCCTTGATTTTGTCCTTTGTTATTTCATTTACTGCTTCCAAGTTTAGATAAATTATAATTCCTCTGAAGATGTCATAACTGCTTGTTTCTGTTTTCTGCTGCTTTGCTATGACTTGATTTATATGTTTAATTATTAAATCTATCTAAAGCTTTTTTGTATAAATTAAATTGTTTTTCAATATTGCTAGCAACCAGAAATAAATCCAGAAGGGGTTTTACTTCTCCATAAAGTAGATAATTTGCATATTTTTTAAAGTACTAAACACAATATAAATGTGAGGGAATTTAAGCCAAAGGAAAAAAATTTTTTAATATATATATTTTTTCATTGCTTTCAGAGAGAGAGGAAGGGAGAGGGAGAGATAGAAATATCAATGATGAGAATCATTGATCAGCTGCCTCCTGCACGCCTTCTACTAAGGATTGAGCCCTCACCCTGGGTATGTACCCTGACTTGGAATTGAACTGTGACCTCCTGGTTCATGGGTTGACACTCAACCACTGAGCCACACTAGCTAGGCCAGAGGAAAAAATGTTTTGCCTTGGAAAATACTTCAAGCACAGTAGTCACATAACTAATTACTTTTAAGGTACTATTGGATAGGATCCAGGAAAACTACCCTTTGTAAAACAGATGAATGTTTTATCTGAAAACTTGGTCCACTTAAGAAAAAAATTAACTACCAAGCACTTACGTAGTAGCTATGTTAGTTACTGTGGTACAAATTATATTCAATAGAAGTTTCATGCTAAGAAAAGCCATGAAGTATATAAGATGAGTGCCTTCCTTGTGATTATTCTCTTCAGGAGCTAGAAAATAACTACTTAGAAAGATTTTGCATGAGGGTAATTTTTCTTTAATGGAGAAAAACTAGGGAAATAATTATAAGAATGAAGAAGATATTTCCTAACCATCTGTCACTTAAAAATAAACAAAAAAGGGAAACTAGTAATTTTTCAGAAAGACTTGGAAGTAATACCACAGGACAGTAGTACACATACAAAAGAACTTTCCAAGAAGAAATCAGAGATTATGATATGTTAAAGTTCTTTCTGGAGCCATCAGCAAGATGTGTTTTACTATTTTGGCCAATCACCTTTAGTTGACATTCCTACATAGCCAAGGTGGAAGGACACACCCAACTCTGATGTCAGTAATTGGAAGCAGGAGATGTCAACAGAAAGACATTTCCTGCTGGAGGGTGGGCGAAGTGGCAGTGGAGAAAAGCAATTTTTCAATTTCTTATTTTGTTTAATGCACTGAAGAAATAGTAAGCTAATAAAGGACTATATCTATGAGCCTACATGGACTTTATTCAGATAACATTTCATTGATGTTCTCTTCTGCTAGAGTGGTGGTTATTCTTAAGTCTGTAGATATCAGCCCCTGCACTATGCCTATTGGAGGTCTCCAGCCCTGCCTCAGAGGAGCTGCTGAGCTGGGCAGATGTAAGATGGCTCCTCATTCTTTGTCATTCAAGAGGCGGAGTCTGTGTCCCTTCCCTTCAGCCTGGGCAGGTTCCCTGACTGCCCTGATCAATAGAATACATGGCAGGAGCAGTTTCAGTGCCTAGGTCTTCATAGGCTGGCCACTTCCACTTTTTGTCTCTTAGAAGGTTCACTCTCGAAGCCCTGAGCCACCATGCTGTGAGGCCACCAAGCTAGCCCCATGGAGCAGTCCTGTGGAGAAACAGGCCCAGCCAGCACCCAGCTGTTCTAGCCACCCTGGTCCAAGTGTCTAATCTGTGAGTGAGGAAGTCATCACGTGACCCCTGCCTCAGAAGCCATGTGACTACACCATCAGCATAGTGGTTAGACAATCATATTTTACAATATTTTCAGTACCTACCTGGCACCATACATATTATTACAGTATTATTGACTATATTCCCTATGCTATACTTTACATCCCCACGAGTGTTTCATAACTAACAATTGAATTGAGGTTTTCAACAAGCCTCCCAAACCCAGAAAATATGAATAATCAATCCTTCATCACACATTTTCCTTTTACTTTCTATTCTTGAGGTTAAGATTCTACATCCTAGAGTTATCCAAAATAGTATTATATCTAGTTATCTATAGCCAGAGACATCTTTTATCATTTGTCTACAGAAACCTCTTTGATTAGTCCCCACCCCCACCCCTCCAAATTGTCATTAATAGGCATAATGAGAAGCAGGATATCAAGGCAGAGATACATAGAAAAATCCTTCTTACTACTTTGTATATTGGCTGGAATTTATATCTATTTTTTCTTGTTAGTGAAAGCATTTAAAGTAGGAGTGTACTTCTTTGGTTATGAGGAATTTCTTGCCTTTTTCAACAAACTAGGTTCAAGTTTTATTTGATATTGTATTAAGTAATGTTTAGTTTTTAGTTCTAAATATAAGCAGTAATCCTTAGTCATAGAAAATTATAAAAACCCAAGAAAGAAGGGGAAATTCCAATTTGGAGAATGGTGAGCCAGCTGCTTTATGGATGCCTTGAAAAACTTCTGACAGCCGAAACCGGTTTGGCTCAGTGGATAGAGCGTCGGCCTGCGGACTGAAAGGTCCCAGGTTCGATTCCGGTCAAGGGCATGTGCCGGGTTGCGGGCACATCCCCGGTGGGAGATGTGCAGGAGGCAGCTGATCGCTGTTTCTCTCTCATCGATGTTTCTAACTCTCTATCTCTCTCCCTTCCTCTCTGTAAAAAATCAATAAAATATATTAAAAAAAAAAGAAAAACTTCTGACAGTGGAACTGGGGGTGGGGGTAGGGGTGGAGAGGGAAGCTAGCTGGGCATTCCAAAGGTGGGAAGCGGTGGTGTGGAAATAAAAATATTCAACATGGTTCACAGTGTTATCAGAGAAAAGCGTGGATGGTCTTTCTCCATTGCTGGTGGGAGTGGGGTCCTTGGGGTACCGCTGGAAGAAGCTTTTCCGGAGGCACCCACCAGGGGATAAGACAGCGGTTCTCAACCTGGGGGTCGCGACCCCTTTGGGAGTCGAACGACCCTTTCACAGGGGTCGCCTAAGACCATCGGAAAACACATATAGAATTACATATTGTTTTTGTGATTAATCACTATGCTTTAATTATGTTCAATTTGTAACAATGAAAATACATCCTGCATATCAGATATTTACATGACGATTCATAACAGTAGCAAAATTACAGTTATGAAGTAGCAACGAAAATAATGTTATGGTTGGGGGTCACCACAACACGAGGAACTGTATTAAAGGGTCGCGGCATTAGGAAGGTTGAGAACCACTGGGATAAGATATAGTAGAACGCTTTATTTTCATTGAATTATATCCCTGTGTCTCTAAAGCCCCATTTCCCCTAGTCCAGTCCTGCAAGATGTACAGCTGGGGGTTCAGTAGAGCTAAAAGAAAAGCCAGTGCCCCGAGTTTTCGTTCCATGTTGGAAACGGATCGGTACAGCATCAGGCTAGTCGCAGCCCATCAGTCCATTGTGTGACGTCCACGTGGCCATGAGCGATGTGGGCAAATGCAGAGGCGCAAGAGAGCAGGCCCCCTGCAACAAAAGTCCCAAGAGTCCTGAAAGCACGAGTGCGAACTTCTTTGTTTAGGAGATTAAATATCTCAGGTCTTCCTGAGCTTGCAGTAGCCATGCCTACTCTGGCCCATAACCCGTTCCCAGGTGTGGCTGACAGACAAGTCACCTTCCCTATGTCACCTTGACTTTACTGGGCGATGTTTCTATTCTTCCCTGTCCAGTCCCTTCCCCCAGAGATCCCGGAGGAATAGATTGGTGGCCACCTAGGGAGTGTTACACTGCAGCCTCCAGGCAAAACTGCACAAATGACTA
>NW_005882457.1:0-5114 GCF_000147115.1 Myotis lucifugus | reverse complement strand
CAACAAACTCTCCCCTGCTTGTTTACCCAGTTCCTGCCTACTATTTCTTGAACTAGAAAAACCTGTGACATCATTCAATGCACATTCTTTTGAATGATGTGTTTCAATTAATCTCCACTACTTTGCCCTGGGAAGACACCCCATTGTGAGCTGCAGAAGCAAACTGATGGATACCATGCCTCCCTGTAGCTCCTCTTGAAGGCCTTTCTCAATGAGAAAATGTTGAAGTGTGAAAGATAAACATGTTGATGAGTATTTTTAATGCAACTTGAACACTCCCACATGCCAATGCTCCCTCAGACAATGAGTGACAATCCTGCCAGCTGGGAAGACAAAGGGAGCCATCCTTGCTTCTTTGCTATACCAGATAGTCATGTTCCTGAACCCTAAGCAAAGAGGAGACACTGAAACTCTGTAAATTGGATCAGGAATACAAAAAGGCTCTCAAAATATTAAAAACTAGAGGCCCGGTGCATGAAATTTGTGCAGGGGGGTGTCCCTCAGCCCAGCCTGTGCCCTCTCGCAATCCAGGACCCCTCAGGCAGTGTCCCTAGGCCTGGCTGGTGATCAGGACCTATCATGGCTTTCCTTCCCCTGGCTACCAGCAGCTGGCCCCACCCCAGCCACTGCTTGCCATCTGTGCAGTGCTGCCCCCCTCCTCCAACACCAGTGGCCTCCCTCTGCAGGCGACAGGAGTGGGGTGCAATCACTTGGCTGGTTTGGGCCTCCCTCTGCAGGGTGATCACTGGTCAGCCCTGCACACCCACCATAGCATCGCTGGCTGGTGGCCTGGGCCTCCCTCTGTGGGGCAATTGATAGTGGAGCCCCCCATTGATAGCCCTGCAGAGGGTGGCCTGGGCCTTCCTCTGTGGGGTGATTGTGGGGCGATGACAGGGCCCCCCCAACCAATCGCATAGCACCTGCCTTGGCTGGCCTGGCGCCAGTGCGTGTCATAGCATGGTCCTCTGGATGGTTGTTCTGTCATTCGGTTGACTTGCATGTTATGCTTTTATTATTATAGATTCTTATTTGGACTGTTCAACTTGCTTAATAAAGTTTTCTTCTCCCACTCCAGAAACCATGGTGGACCCTTGCATGTTGGAAATGAAACCATTTTGGTCTCAACAAAACAGATAAAGAAAGTTCTGGACTTTCACACACACATTTGCAGGTTGTAGGGAACTCAGGTCTCCCATCTCAGAGACGTCAGCTTTGACAGCTGTATGGACCAGCTGGCAATGGTTAGTTTGTTTCCCACCATTTGTGATTTTGAATTGGGCTTGTTAATAAAGATGGATGGGAGGCAGGTGTGGCAGTTTCTGGGTGGTTATTGCCAGGTAATTGCTTCAGGCTATTGTTTCAAGCAGTTTCCATTGGTACATTGTTCCAAGTACAGCTGTCAATAGAGGCTCAGCTAGGAACGCACAACTATGCCATCTAGGCTCCAATTACAAATCTAAATTAATCATGAAAAGCATCCAGATCTGGCAATTTCAGCAAAAAATGTTAATAATGAAAGCGAACTTCATTATAGCTGAACTGGTGAAAAGAAAAAACTCCCAATCTTTTACAGGAATTTCAAACATGAAAGTTTACTGGCAAATTTAAAAATCAAAATGTTCACTACTTTTTGCAGTAAATCAAGACTAAAATGCAATCAGGATTAAAAAATTCATTTTAGAACCTCTCTCTTAAGATGTTTAGTTATTTTTGTATATTTTAACAGCAATTGCAGCAATGGTGTCAAGATGTCCTTACTGATCACAGATGTGATGTACTTTTCTAAAGAAAATTAGTAAACTATATAGAAATGTCATCAAATGAAATTTCCAACCTGAAATTGTTTCTGTTGTACATTAGTGGGGAAAAAGAGGGGGGGGGGAGTGATCAGTATGGGGCTTTTGAATATTTTTTAAAAATCTGAAAAGTGCTTTTTAAAAAAATTATCTTTATTGTTGAAAGTATTACAAATGTCCCCTTCCCCATCACATTGACCCCCTTTGCCCCTCTCTAGCCCCCTCTCAGGCCTTCACTACCCTTATTGTTTGTATCCATGGGTTATGCATATATCCATTTAAGTTCTTTGGTTAATCTCTTCCCACCCCCACCTCTACCCCCACCCCCACACCATCTTCCCTCTGAAATAAGTCAGTGTATTACATGATTCAGTATCTCTGAATCTATTTTGTTCATCAGTTTATTTTGAACATTTTAATTGTTGAAATATTGTTATTCTGTGCTTGAAATATCACAAAGGATAACACTTTTTTGTTTAGGGTAAAGGGGAATGGCTTGAGGCCCTGGTGTCATTTTGTTTTTCAAGGAAAACATTAAAATTGGAGTTATGTGAGGCTACTTTTTAAAAACCACTAGTGGTCCAGTGCATGAAATTCATGCACATTAAAAGGGAAGAGACCCAGACCCGGCCGGCCCCACCCTCGTCAAGCCCCGCCAGGCAGAAATGCAGCATCAAGTCCCCAGCACCGGCCCTGAGTGGGAGGGGATGGCCAGGGACCCCCAGACCGTCTGCCCCTAGGGCAGCCACTAAAGAAGGCCCCTCAGGTCCCAGAAGAGGGGAGAGGTCAGAGTGGAGCCTTCAGGGGTCAGGCAGCTCTAAAACCTCTTTCAGATGACCTTGAGCTTCAGTGCTTTGCCTCACAGAGCACAACTCAGGGGTCAAGCTCTAAAACCTCTTTCAGATGACCTTGAGCTTCAGTGCTTTGCCTCACAGAGCACATCTCTGACTGCAGCAGGTCCTGGAGTAACGTCCTTTAGATATAACATTGATGAAAATAAGTGCTTCCTGGCTGGGGCCAGTTCTGCAAAGTTCTCCCCACTACTACATGTATGGGTTTTCTCCATTGACTGATTTACTCCTTTGTCCCAAAGGTGAGGTTAAACAGCCTGTAGGCATTTTCCACATCCCAATGACTGTGATGGATGTGTTTCCTGTCTAGGGTGGGTCCCACCTTTACCAGAGGTGCTGGGAGAGACTCTGGACACTCATGACCATGAATTGGTATGAGAGGATGGGAAAATAATGATCTTACTCACGTTTACTCATGTTTCTCAAATGTATGTGTAGCTCCCATTTATTTCAATGTTTTACTATTAAAAATGATTGGTGTGTGTCTGAGATTCTGTGGAACCGTATCTCTGAAACTGTCCTTGCGACTCTGTATGTCTCTGAGTCCCTCTCTGTGACTTATGTGTATTGAGATCTCTCCCTGTGACTGTGTGTGTGTCTCAGAGACTCTGTTTCTGTGTCTCTGTCTACTTGCTCACTTTTTCCTGGTCAGCTGTCCTCTGACTGTGTCTGTCTACATATCACTATTGAAAGATCTGTTTCAGATCAAATTGGGAACATTTCCCCCTTATATATAATAATCAACTATATTCTCTTTCATATTAAAAACATTACAGACATACAATGTTTACACTGATTTAATACCCTATATGTTTCATATCCATATTCTGTTTCCACCACTCTTCCCAGCCTCCTGGTTCAGGGTTACAATCAACACTGACATCTCTCTATTTCTTCTTGTGCTGGACACGTGTGCAGACAAGGCCTGTTGCTTTGTAAGTTGTCCCCCCATTTGGTTTTGTCAGGTGTTTTGTGATTAGATTTGGCTTCTGTGTTTAGTGGGTTCTCACATCAAACCTGATGCTGGAGTGTCCCCAACTGTGCTGACACTGACTGATGATTTGGTTGAGTAGTTGTCCCCCAGGTGTCTGCACTCTGAACTCACTCTCTTTGTATTCTGAAACTAAAACACCGTTTGTGGGGGACACTTTGAGACTGTGAGAAGATGGGGTCCCATTGGTCAACCAGGTACCCCTGTTGCTTCTGCACGTGCCTTGTGTTTGTGTGAGCAGTGCAGACGTAATTTGTCTCAGGGGAACACAACTTTCAACTTAGTCGAGAGTGAGATAGTTTAGGCTGGAAACTACTGTAGAAACTAGAGCAGTGCCATTAACTTCTGAGGGCCTCTTTATTTTTAATCTGTCAAAGAATTTCTGGGCAACAACTACACTACCAGTTTGAAAATAAAATGAATTGTGTCCCAAATCAATACAGCAGAGACAATACTCTAAATGTGCTGCTTTCACAAAACACCTAGAAATGTCAGGTAAAATACATACAAGTCTCTCATACAAAGCTAAACTTGGAATAAACGGTAATCCCCAAGGGCAAAAATTTAACAGAGAGCAAAAAAATAGAATCTGATTTTTCCCTGAGGCTTCTGTGTCCTCCTGGGAGTTTGCTGTGTTGGGACTTTGAGAACTGGCCTTGAATGGCCCATACAGCATGTGGGAGCCAACACTGAGACCATAAGTAAGTGGCGTGTGAAGGTGAGACACATCACTAAGGCTCAGGTCGCAGGACATCGGCGAAAAGGCCAGATTTTCTAACCAGACAGAAAGGAAGTGCTCTGGGTTCTGCATGTGAACAATGTTTCCTCAGTGTATAAACCAAAACTGTCTCCTGTGGGCTTTGGATTCAAATTTTAATGATGTTTTTAGTTCAGAAAACCTCAAGTTGAGACCCATAGGATTAATCTGGATCTGTGATGCCTGAGGAGCACATCACAGAAGTCAGTGTCTATTCTCCCTGCCGGGATGAGGTTTCATTGCCGGCCACTCCGGCTTTCACCCCGAGAAACAAACACAGCCCTGGACAATTCAAGTAACTGCACGGTCGGGATGTACTTTAGAAAACACACGTAAATTAGAAAAGAAAATGCAAGGTGAATGAAAATGATTGGAAATGAGGAAATTTAAAATATTAGGCTAAGGAACACAACCAAATATGACTGCTAGGTATACAAATATAACGTATTTGATAGAAAATATAGATCGACTTCTGTTTCTGAAAATGTCTATATGGCAGACTAGCAATCCCAAATGATTCTGGATACAGGGTATCCAAACTGATGCAAAGAAAGGGAAAGTCATCCTTCCAGCTAAACAGGCATCTGACAACCGGTGTGGCATTTTCCTGTGAGATGGCACAAAGCACACTAACACCAGACAGTGTCTGAGAAACGCAGAGAAACTAGGCACTGGGCCTTCAGGTTCCTAAAAGAAGAACACACAGTCCCCAAGGATGG
>NW_005882456.1:0-5114 GCF_000147115.1 Myotis lucifugus | reverse complement strand
CACAGAGCAGGGCCATGGGGGGGTAGGGTGCCACACCCTATCACAGAGCAGGGTGATCAGGGGGTTGGGGAGCTCCCCCCTATCAGGCACAGAGCAGGGCAATCAGGGGGTTGGGGCGCCTTCCCCTTTCACAAACAGAGCAGGGCGGATAGGGAGATTGTGGCCTCGCCCCCTGTCACACACAGAGCCGCACGGGGATCAGGGGGTTTGGGCTCTGCCCCCTGGTCATGCTGCTCCAGGGGGCCAGGAGGCCTCTCGCTTTTTCCTCTGATCCTGGGGGCTGGGGAGGGCTTTGCTTGCCTCCCGCTGGATCCCTGGGTTCTGGGGAGGGCATAATTACCCCTTTTTACTATAATTAGGGATAAGAAGGGCCCTGGGTGCAACGGGTGGGGGGCCCGGGCTTGTTTTGCCCCTTGAAAGGGGTGGTCCCCAGGATCAGGGGTGGGGGGGTCCCTGCTTTGGGGTGCCCTGGGCCAGCCCTGGGGTGGAGGGGGGATGGATGGGCTTGTTTTGCAGCCTGGGTCCACACCCCCCCTTTCAGGGGTGGGGGGGTCCCCCACCTGGGGGTGCCCTGGGCCCAGTCTGGGGTGAAGGGGGCTGAAGGGGCCCGTTTTCAGGCTGGCAGCAGGCTGGCAGGTGACTGAAGCTCCTCCCAACCTCTCCTTTTTTTCTTTTTTTTTTTATTCTGGGATTTATTTACCTTCTATTGCTGTCACTGGAGCTGAGAGCCGGCTTTAGCTCAGACCTTGGCTGCTGAAAGCAGGTTTCTGGGCTTTGTTTACCTTCTGTATTTGAAACTTTGTTACAACTCCAGCTCTGAGATCCCGGCTGACTGAAAGCAGGTTTCTGGGGTTTTGTTTAGCTTCTATATTTGCAACAATGTTTCTTAGAGAGCAAGCTCAGAGCTGGGCTGCGGCAGGCAGGTAACGTTGGCTTCCTCCGTCACTGGAGCAAGCAAGCCTCATGTTCACTTCAGTTGCCTGGCTGCCGGCCACCATCTTGGCTGGCAGTTAATTTGCATATCGCCCTGATTAGCCAATGGGAAGGGTAGCGAAGTTACGGCTAATTACCATGTTTCTCTTTTTATTAGATAGGATTAGTGGCCCAGTGAATGAAATTTATGCACATTAAAGGGAATTAATTAGAAGAAATATTTTAATATTGCTCTTTGCCCTTTCTCTATAATAGAAGTGTCAGAGATGAAAGAAAATTAGTAAAATGTATATGAAAATCTTCCTCCTGTCAGAGTCTGGGGTGTGCCACAAGACCCAGAGTCAAGTCCCCGTCCACCCATGCGTGCTTCAAAATTGTGCGAGACCCAGACCCGGCCTATCCCACCCCCCGCTGGGCAGGGGGCGCAGCCTCAGGTCCCCGGTGCTGCCTCAGGTCCCCTGGCCCCAGCACCAGGGTGGGGGGCATGGCATCAGGTCCCCCAGTGCCGGGGCAGAGGGTGCAGTGGGAGGGGCTGGGCAAGGGTGTGGAGGATGGGCCAAGTCTCACCCCTGTGCCCACAATAGCCTCACAGCTCATAGTTGGTTTCAAGGTGCACGAATTTGTGCACTGGGCCCCTAGTCCAATAATAAAGAGGAACTTTCTTTGTGGGATTTTTTAGAGATTTATAGTTAACATGAAATTCCAATGATAATTATGCAATCCTTTATATTTGCATATAACCACTAAATAAATATTTAGAAAACATGGGCAAATATCATTATGTTTGTTACCTTTTGAGAGGTTACCTTTAGTTTCCATAGTTTTAACATGTTTTTGTTTTGCCTGGAAATATGAAGTTGAAATGCCTGATTTGTGTGTACCAAATATTAGGCCAGACAAAATTAAATTTTCAAGATGAGAGCAGGCAAAGCACAGTGTACTTGTGAATAAAAATATAACTTAGTCCAGCTGATGTGGCTTAGTGGTTGAGCATCAACCTATGAACCAAGAGGTCACAGTTCAGTTCCCAGGCAAATGCCCAGGTTGTGAGCTCAATCCCCAGTAGGATGCGTGCAGGAGGCAGCAGTTTCTCTCTCATCATTTATGTCTCTCTCTCTCTTTCTCTCCCTCTCTCTCTCTCTCTCTCTCTCTCTCCTTCTCTCTCTCCCCCTTCCTCTCTCTGAAATCAATTTTTTTAAGTATAAATTAAAATTATACAGGGAAAGCATAAAACTTCAGTAGAAATTGAGCCTTTTCTGCTTTTCTATGGGTAAATATCATCAACTTCAAGTTTCTTCTTGTTTTCAATTTTTTTACACATAATGTAAGCAATTGAATAAAAAAATTATAAGAAATATTGAGGCATTATCTCAAATAAGAGGAAAAAAGTCAATAGAGGCATAATAAAAAAAAACAGATATTGAAATTATCAGACTTAGAATTTTCATAATAAGCATAATGAATATGTTAAATATATTACAGTGGGGCCTTGACTTACGAGTTTAATTCATTCTGAGACCGAGCTCGTTAAAGAAGTCATTAAGGAGCTCGTTAACTCAAATTACTCTATCAACTCAATGCAAAAAATCGGCCGAGAGACAGCTGGTATCTCAAAAAACTCGTTAGTCGGGACACTCGTAACTCAAGGTCCCACTGTATTGTGAAAAGGATAAATAGCATGTGTAAACATATGGAGAATTTTAGTAGGAAAAAGGGAACTCTAAGGCAAACCAAATAGAAATTTTAGAACTAAAAAATATGATGCTAGGGGAAAAACCAGTAGATAAGCTTAATAGCAGAATAAAGGATCATTGAATTCAAATATAGTTTAAAAGAAAGCATTTGAGTAATAGTACAAAGAGAAATAAAGGAAAGGAGAAAAACTGAACAAAGCTTCTGATATTGTTAGGACAATATCATATGGTGTAGCATATACGTAATTGGAGTTCTGAATAAAAAAAGAGAGAGAAGAAATGAGACCAATCTTACACAAACTCATAAAATAAAGGAGGAAACGCTTTCCAATTTATTTTATAAAGCCAACATAACTCTGATACAAAAACCTGGTAAAGATATTACAAGTATGAACCATGGGAAGAAAAAAAAAAGACATCTACTAAGAAGTGCTCCTGGTGACTAAGCCGGCTTAGATAACAAGCAGAGCCTGCAGCTATTTCTGCACTGGGGCCTTTCACACAAACTGCTCTTCAGGGAGAAGCCATTGCTGAGCTGCCTGCCTCAGTGCTGAACTAACTGCCTGCACTATGTTCATGCCCTCTGAATCAGCTTATAAAGTAGTTCCTGGAATCCTATTTCAACCAATAGGACTGAGGCTTTCCCCATCCAATCAGAGCTACCCCGCTCCAGCCAATTAGAGAGGCTATATTCTGCCCCATCAGGAACGTGCTTTTTGGACCAAACTATGAGGACTTGGCATCCTTATTTTCATGAGGATGAACCAATCAGGCACCAGGGGCCAGGACTCCTGTCCATATAAGTCAGCTTCTCTGGCTCCCAAGTGCACTTTCCCTTTCCACCTAGGACACTGTTTCTCTGGTTGAGCTGAAATGCCATAGATGTCTGACCAGTACAGTGCAAAGCATAGTAGCTTGGAGCATAGCAGAGTGGACCAGATCATAGAGGAGCAGAGCATAGCTGTCTAGCCAGAGAGGTATCTGGCCCCAGAGCTGTTCTATAGCCTTTGCTGTATTACAATTGAGCTATTCCACACAATGCTGTTTCCACAGTCCTGCTGTATCATAATTTGCACTGAATAAGCTTTACTTCTTCACGGCAGCCCAAATTGGGGATTTCTGTTGGTTTTGAATTACTTCCAAGGACCATCGGTTGACATAAGAAAATAACAGAAATATTCCTTATACTCAAAGGTGGAAAAATTCTTCTAAAATACTAGAGGCCCAGTGCATGAAATGCGTGTATGGGTGTGGTCCCTAGGCCTGGCTGGAGATCAAAACGTGAGCGTCTGGCATGGAAGGGCAGGTCCAGCACCTAGCCCTTAGGCCACCGCACACCTCCACCTAAGTTACGGAGCCTGAGTCCCCATGTGGAGATGCAGTGAGCCCGGCCGCCATGGGCCGGGGCACAGCGCGGGCCTCTGGGCTGCCCAGTGGCACCACATGGAAGCCAGGCAGGCAGCATGCTCTCTCCCAGCGGGTCTCGCAGACCAGCTCCTGCACGAATCCACAGGGAGCCTGACCAGCCCCTGCAGTCCCAGCGACTGGGGGCCAGCTCACCCAGAAGAGGCTGCGTGGGTGTGGGGCGGGCTGCTCGCAAGCGCCCAGCACCTGAGCACGGGGGCTTCCCCAGCACATGAGCCCTGTTGTCCCGGGGGAGGTTAGCAGGGAGAATGAGAATGAGATCAGCAGACACCCCACATTCTCACCGCACCTCTGTCCCTGTCACCCCGCCCCCAGGTAGCTGGCAAGAGGTCGCAGCATGCCGACGACGCCCACCATGGTCTGCGCCGCCCCTGGTGGTCAGCGCATGTCATAGTAAGTGGTCGAACTCCCGGTCTCCAGGTTGAACGCCCAGTAGAACAACTGCCCAAGGGAACAATTTGCATATTAGCCTTTTATTATATAGTACTAGAGGCCCGGTGCACAAAAATTTGTGCAGCCGGGGGGGGGGGACCAGGGGGGTCCCCCAGCCCGGCCTGTGCCCTCTTGCAGTCTGGGACCCCTCGGGAGATAACGACCTGCTGGCTTAGGCCTGCTCCCGGGTGGCAGAGGGCAGGCCCAATCCCTAGGTGCAGCCCCTGGTCAGGCTCAGAGCAGGGCAGATTGGGGAGTTGGGGCGCCGCCCCCTGTCATGCACAGAGCAGGGCAGATTGGGAGGTTGCGATGCCACCCTCAGTCATGCTCAGGGTAGGGCTGATTGGGGGTTTGGGGCACCGCCCCCTGTCACACTCAAGGCAGGGTCGATGGGGAGGTTGTGGTGCCACCTCCTGTCACGCACAGAGCAGGGCCAATCAGGGGGTTGGGGCGCTGCCCCCTGTCACTCACAGAGCAGGGCCCATCAGGGGGGGGTTGGGGCTCCGTACCCTGTCACACACAGAGCAGGGTCAATCAGGGGGTTGGGGAGCTCCCCCCTGTCACGCACAGAGCAGGGCCCATCAGGGGGTTGAGGAGCTCCCCCCTGTCATGCACAGAGTAGGGCCGATA
>NW_005882455.1:0-5115 GCF_000147115.1 Myotis lucifugus | reverse complement strand
CCCCCGCCAGCTGTGCCCCTGTGTCCGTGCAGGCTTGACTTTGTGAGCCCACGCCTGCCCAGGTGTTTGAGCATCTTGGGTGAGTACCTCTGATGGGGTGGGTGGTGGATGTAAGCTTTGTGCAATGAATTGGTCGCTGCCATTGGAAAAGCTGGCATCCCCCACGGCCAATCCCCCTCCTCCCCTGGATGTGGTTTGAATCTGTGGACGAAAGGGGCTACATGCTGACCTGACAAGCTCAGGGGAGGCCTGCATGGCAGTCTTGCAAACTCAGAGACCTAAAGTCACCACAAAGGATGGTCTGAAATTAAACTTTAATTAAAAGCAGTGATGGTGGGCAGTTACGTCCTAGGCCAGTATCTTCACTGACAAGGTCAACCTTTACCTTCACTGAGCCTATCTGTCTTTTTGCATCTATGACAACATACCCTTGAAATGTCTGGGTAACTTGTGACTTCCCTGTATCTGGAGCCCCTGGGGCACAACAAAATGTGCTGGGCCCCAGGACAGATACCACAAATTCCTTCATTATTATCATGTTAATTGTTCCTGCACCCACCTAAGTATGTGTCCATCATTTTACTTTTTATCCAATCCCAGGGGTTTCCCTGCTTTGTTTTATCCCTCCTCCTTAATCTATCACCAGTGAATTTCATATAACCCACCTATGTCCCTCCTTTGATTGCAAATGTATAAATACAAATGTAACCCCGCCATTCTCCGGAGCATTATCTCAATTCATTGAGGTTCTGCTTCCCGGCATATGTCGACAGTTTGGCTCAAATAAACTCACAAAAATTCTTGACAGGTTTCAATGGTTTTTTTACGTTAACAAATCCCAGGATTGAGTGTTGAGCTGGAGTCCGTGATGCCATGGAAGTGTGTTGAAGAGTTTGTAGTAGGAGAAAGCAGATGGGGTGCTTGTGGTCTGTTGATTCCTGGATGTGTTGAATGTCCTGTTTCCAGGTTTGCATGAGTCACTCAGGGAAGTGCTGCGCTGCGGCCTCAGCAAGGGAAGAGAGCAGAAGTCCCTGGTCTGGATGGCCTGAAAAGCCAGCCCTTGAATTGGAAAGGAGTTTGTAGTGGTTGGTCGTGTCCTCGGGCAATCTCTTCCCTGTCAAAGATTCATTTGCATGCAGATGCAGGCTTCTGTTCTTTTGTGTATGAGATGAGGTAGTTGTGAAATGTCCTTGTCCCTTTGAAGTTCTGTTTCTCCGTTCCCCTCAGGGTGCAGCCCCGTCACCCTGGCTCCGAGCAGAAGTGCCTGTGTTCTTGTGGTTGTGTGAATGGTTGAATATGAAGTGTCCTGCACTCAGCTCAATAGTTTTTCTTTTTTGTCCAACCCCAGAGGTTTCGTCTGCATTGGTTTGTCCCTACTCCCCCATCTATCAGCCATGGATTTCAAGCCATCCATTGACCTCTCCTCCTGTTATTTTCAATGCATAAAACAACTTTGGAAACCACTATTTTAGAGCTCTCTCTCTCTCTCTCCCTCTCTCCCTCTCTCCCTCTCCCCCTCTCCCTCTTCCCCCACCCCCTCCCCCCTCCCCCTCCCCCCTCCCCCTCCCCCCTCCCCCTCCCCCCTCCCCCCCTGATATTGTGCTTCCCGGTATTTTTGTTGTGTCATCCTGGCGGCAAAGCTAAATGTTATCCCTGGAGGTTTCAGGAGAGACATTTATTGAAGGAGCAGCGCTGCTGGATCAGGGGATTCCCCAATCGAAATCTTGAAGACACGATGCCATGAGATTGTCCCATGTCTATATTCCTAGGTTTGTCTGTTTTCTGTCTGTCTGCTAACTCGCACGCTTTTGTGGTGGGTCTCTAAGTCACAGTCCCTCCTGAGTCCTATGTCGTGGGGAACGTAGATTGCATGTCAATGTGTGTTCTGGGTACTGCCTCCAGAGAAGTTGTTGCTTTGTTTGGAGAGAGCAAGGCCAGCATTGGGCTCTAAATTCAGTGAGACTAGTTGTCAGGATTTGGAAGGAGGCAGTGCCTGTGGGTATTTGAAAGGGATGTTCATGGTCGTCCTGGGAAGGAAGGAAGGGGTGTAGTAGGTTTGTTAGGACAAAGCTAAGCTTTGTGGTGCAGAAGGTTTGTGTTTGGGGCATGACTGTGCTCTTGGAGGCTCATTGCTGTTGTTGAGATCCGCAAGAGGTCAGTGTTGGGTCGTAAGGGGGTCCAGGAGCTGATGCATGCCTCCGCAAGGCAGATGGTGAGGCAGAGACTGGGCCCTTCCTGGAATTCCGAAGAGGTCAGCTACCAGACAGATGGCGACGTAGACTCCTTCCTGGAAACCGTGACGACGCCCGGGGCGGGAACTCCCCCAGCTCATGCTCCCCCACCCTCACTGAACAGCTGCCTAAAAAAATGCCCCTACTCCCTCTCAGCGCCACTGCATCGGCCCAACCCCAGGATCTCTGGACCTTGCTCGGAGCGCAGAATCCATTCTCCTCCTTCCATCTGCCGACTCTTTGGCTCCGTTTCCTGCGCCGCGACCCTCCCAGTCAGTTTGCCTAGAACCCCCCTTTCCCTCACTGTTCCTTGTGCATGTGCTTGAGATAGTTTCCTGGTTTTGTTGTGGTTGTGCGTTTTCCTTATTCGTTGTATGCATTCCTAGCAGAATTGTCGTATGAGATAGGATTTGTGGTAAGATTGTTTGTTAGAGTGTGTGGTTTGTGTTTGTTGGTTGATGAAGCTTTCCTTGTCATGCATCCCTGAACCCTAAAGCAATGTTCGAGAGGTGTTTCTTTTTGTTATGAGGGAGGGCAGAGGCGATGTGGCGGTGGAGGTGAGAGGCGGGGCTGTCCGAAGGAGTTGGCCATTGTCTTCCCGAGGCCAAGTGGAGGTAGTCCCTGAGCTGAGAAGGGTTCTCGAAGTCGTCAGTGCACACGTAAGGCGACCAGCCCTATGGCAGGCAGTGGCAAGTTTGTGCATGTTTGATGATGATGTAAGGGAGACAGACAGCTGGTGTGTGAAGATGTAAGTTTTTTGACTGCACTTTCTATGGTGTTTCCTATTCTGGGGGAAGGAAATGAGTCCCGTACATGTGTCGCCTGTGGCTTTGTTGTGCAGCCACTGCAGTCTCCATTTCAGCATAAGGCAGTGGTTTCCAGGGGCAAAACCGAAAGGGGAAATTCAGGAAGAGGGTCATGTAGAGATTTGGCAAAGAAGTGTGTGTGCGAGGTCTTTCTTCTTCCTATGCAAGCGCTGGGGTTCCCTAGGGAAATAGCACCAGGCACGGGTCGATGAGCCATTGTTGAGGTCTTCAGGGTGAAGGATTTTCAAGGCCTGCAGGTATGGAAATTTGGTTGGGGATGTTGAAAGGGCAGGCCATTGTGCTTTGTGCTTGGAAGGTGCTGATGTTTGCATGCTAATAGGCAGATTGAAATGGGGAGGCAGGGCCAGGGTTTGTGTTTGCTCTGGGAGCCTGGTGTCCTCTCCGCCCTTGTTTTCCTGGAGGTGTGTGTGCGGAGTATGCAGCCCTCGCCTCTGTTGTTGTTTCCCATGGAGCCCGTCCGCTGCCCAAGGTGTGTGTGGGCTATAGGAGATCTGGGTGAGTGTGGTGGGGGCCTGTGATCCATGATTGCAGGGACCTTTAGGAGGAGAAAGCCAGGTAAGACTATGGGATGTGATTTGTCAGGAAGGCAAAGGTTGTTTTGTGTGCTGCAAGGACAGTTGGTTTGTGTGTCCCAGGGCCTGTGAAGGGCAGCCTCCTGTCCACGCGGGGATGGGGTGACCTCAGCAGCGCCCACTCCTGTGGGAGCACAGATGGAGAAGGGCAAGTGTCGTGGGACAGCTGAGATGCGGCTGTTTTTGCGGATGAGACTTGGTTAGAAGTGAGGAGGCATGTGTCTTACCTGCTGAACCTGGGTGGCAGCTGCAGGTGTTGTGTTCCTCGTGAGGTTGAGAGGCCGTGTCCGCTGAGAGTCCAGGTTGGGTGTAGGGATCCCAGTGGGTAATTCTTTAGCTGAGGAAAGGGAGGCCCTGAGACGCCCAGATTGTCCCAAAGGTTCATGGATAGTTTGTGTTAGGTTTGATGGTGTTAGGTCGGAGAGAGCCCAGGATCGGATACATGCAGACATGTGATGAGACAATGGACTCCTCCTGGAATTTCTCACAGATCAACGTGCCAGACACAGATACCGGCTTCTTCTCCCTGAATCCACATACCCCCACACAGATGCTGACTCATTCCTGAATACCTTGCTGACGCCCCTGCAGCTGAAACTTCCTCAACTGAATACCTCAGCTCATGTCCCCGCCCCTCACCCAACCGCAGTATAAAAAAGCGCCTCCCTCCATGTTGGCGTGAATCCACGTGCCCTGTCTTTGGGGGTACGTGGGTCTCCCGGGGACGCAGAAATAAACCTTTTCCTTTCCTTTCTTTTCTGATTCACTGGACTCTCTATTTCTTGCGCCACCTCCTGAGCCACCTAACCTAACATTTGGTGCCTTGAAACCCGGGTGGTGCGAGCACTCCATTTGGCCGTCCCTCCGCGGCTCGGGGTGCCCGCCTCTCCCTCCTCATGGCTCTGGACCCATCAGGACCTCATCTCTTCAGCTCAGCAACTTTTCCCAGTTTGGCAGCATCAGCAGTGAGTCCCGCCCCGCCCCCGTGCCGGTCCCAGGTGGCCGCCCGCCCGCCAGCATCTCTGTCCGTAAAATGCCGCCAAGTCAGGGATTGCCTTTTCCGGACCCTTCCAGGAAGGCTCCTTCAGACCTGGGAAGGCAGGGAGATGCCTCTGCCCCACCCACGGTCCATCCGTCCATCCGTAGTGTGGGTTAAACTGCTGGGACGCCAGCCTTTAGCCCCGCTACAGGCCATGGGTATCGAGCACGGGGAATCCAAATTCCAAACCTGACCTGAGCACACCTCTAGGGTGCCGGCTCGCCGATCTGGCTAAACACGGCTCGCCGATCTGGCTAACCGGACCTGCATCCTTTTTCTGTAATGTAGCATGGCCTCAGTCTGAAAACGGGACCCTGACTTTACCGTCGCACCGATCTCAGTAATTTCTGCCAGCAAACTGGGAAATGTGTCCAAGTCTCTCTCTCTCAGTCTCTCTCTGTCTCAGCCTCTCTCCATCTCTTTGCGTTCCCCGTCCCTCCCCCAAA
>NW_005882454.1:0-5116 GCF_000147115.1 Myotis lucifugus | reverse complement strand
AAGCTCACAGAGAACATCAAGAATCTACTGACAATCCATCGTAGTTTGTCTTTCATTGATCTGACATTTTAACATCAGTCTGGGACTCTCTTCTAAAGCATAGTGGCATTCAGTGATATAAAGAAAGCAATGTAAAATTATTTTTATCAACATGGTATGTCTACAAAGCTACGTTTGCTAATAGAATTGAGTGAATGTAGGAAGCTCTGACCCTTTTATATTTTCCCCCAATGCCTAAGGGAGGGAGCAAGATGACCTTTCTGTATGGTCTCTAAATTCACAGCAGAACCAAGCTTTTTATAGTTCCTGTCAATGGGTTCACAGTCCTTTCTGCTTTCCCAATTTTCTTCTGTAAAATTTTCTCCTCTTTTCTGGCTACTACTATCTTCAAATTATTTAAATTCATAGTACAGGGAGACGCTGTTCCTGGTCTCTAGCTTTAGTGCCGCCTACTCGTGGCAGACTGTGCAGTGAAGGGATGCAGTCCTGACAGCTAATCCTGTATTGTGCCTCTGACTAAAGAACAAACCCTGCTGTCCCTTTAACGCAGCCATGCCCAAACCTGAGTCTGTCAGTCTTTCTGGTAAATCAACTCCATTCCCTCTCTTCTGTTTTCACCAGAGACAATGTGGGTGTGGGCATCTGGTTAATAAGCTCATGGATCCTCATTAGTAGAAGCAGCTCAGATTGTGGGTATGATTTCATGAGAGGAAGAAAGTGGCCTCATGGGATAGATGTTTTTTAAAGATTTTTAAATTTTTATTTTTTTTACTATAATGATAATAATAATTATTATTAGAGAGAGCAGAAGAGAGAGGGAGAGAGAAACATTGATTCAAGAGTAGAACATTGATTGGGTGCCTCCTGAATGCCCCCTATCAGGGATCAAGCTGCAACTGGACATGTGCACTGACCAGGAATCAAACCAGCAACCTTTCAGTGCACAGGACGACGCCCAAACAACAGAGCCACACCGGCCAGGGCATGGGATAGGTTTTTGAAAACCACTAAGCTATGACCTTTGAAGTTTTCTATATACAACCACATACCAACTCACAGAATCACAAAGTTCCATGAGTGAGAGGAACTTTAAAGGCTATTTAATGCTCTTTTACAGGTAAGGATATAGATTCTAAGAAGGTTGATGCCATATCCTCCTCCCAATCACAATTTGTTGAAAACAGGTATAGGAGGCACATGGAAAAAGATCCTGGCCCACGTGGTTCAGTGGTTAAAGTGCTGGCCTGCAGATCTGAGGGTTGAGGGTACGATTCTTGGTGAAGGACAGGTACTGGGGTTGCAGGTTTGATCCCCACCTGGGTTGGGATGCCTGCAGGAGGCAACCATTCAATGTGTTTTTCTCACATCTCTCTCTCTCTCTCTCTCTCTCTCTCTCTCTCTCTCTCTCTCTCTCTCTCCTTTTTACCCCCCTCCCTTCCACTCTCTCTAAAAAGCAATGGAAAAAATAAATATCCTCTTTGGGTGAGGATTAAAAAAATAAATCCAAATTCTTCAGTAGAGAATTTAAGGCATGGATGATCTATGCCCTATATCTTTAAAAGCCCCATTTCTCACTTTCTCCCCACATACAGCTTATGCATCAGTCTCACCTAAGGCAACATGCTTATTCAGACTTCCAAGCTTTGCTGATTCTATTTCTTTAGCTAGGAACACTCTTCCCCTTATTTCTGCTTATTAAAATCTAGCTTCTGATTCAGATAAAACGCTTTCTTTTCTACAAATATGTCCTTGGTTCCCAATAAGATTATTCTGATAAGGGAACATATAGAGTGGTAGTTAACAGCAGGTCCTTTGTTGAGAGGAAACAAGATATTTGCATAGTCTCAAAGTATATCACCCAAGATATTTATCAATTACAAAGGAAAAATAGTAATTTTATGGTAGAGATATCTAGCAGACACTACCTTAACCAGTTCACAAAATTAACATCACCAGTGATAAGATACTGACACTAGGTATCCCCTGAAATGATACACTGAGGACACAACATCACTTCTGTGATATTAATGCTCAAAATGCATACACTCCATCTGATTGTGAGAAAACACCAGACAGGTCAAAATTGAGAGGTGTTTTACAAAGCAACTGTGCAGTACTCTTCTCAATGCATCAAGCTCATGAAAGAAGTCCAAAATCTGCAATGATCTGGTATAGATTCGATGAGACTAAGGAGACACAACTAAGAGCAATATGTAAGCCTGGATTCAATCCCGGGCTAGAAAAAGGACGTTAGGGTAAAAATTGATGAAATTCTAATAAAATCTGTAGTTCAGTTAATATTGTACCAACATTTATGTCCTGATTTTTTATAAGTGCACTATGGTTATGCAAGATGTTAACATTAGAGTAAGCCAAGTGAAAGGAATATGGGAACTTTGTCCTATTTTTGCATCTTTTCTGTAAGTCTAAAATTATTTATAAATGAAAGATTTTTAAAAACATTTTAAGGGAACAAAAGCTCCTCTCCTGGAACCAGTCTGCCTGGATCTAAGTCCTGCTTTACATTTTTTAGTTTTATGACCTTGAGCAAGCTGTATATAGAAGACTCCTATGTTCATTTCTGTGTCTCGATTTCCTCATCCTTAAAACAGGCAAGAATAATTACCTCATTGAATAGTCATGAAGATTAAATGAGTTATAACATCTTAGTGCCTTAAGACAGTGCCTGACACTTCATTAGCTCAGTAAGCATTGGTTAGTTTTATCGTTTTTTCTATATATTCCTGTCTTCCTCCTTGCTTCCATAGTACTTCCTGCCTTTAACAGATCATTGAACACACAGGTGTCTTATATAACAGACTATTTTATATTTTGGAGACAAGCTTACCCGAGTTCAGATTTGTGCTTTAACATGAGTTTAGGCAAGTGACATATAAAAATGGGTATTAAAATAATGTCCATATGGCTTTGTGACAGTAAGTGGTATAATGTATAAAAAGTGTTTAGCAAAGCCCAATGACTCAGATAAATCATTCAATACATGTTAGCTGTGTTTCTATTTTTTCTCTTTCCAGTAAACTGTAGATACATCTTATTCATCTTGGTAAACCCCACTCACTCTAGAATCCTCACTTCCAATACACACACAGAAGCACACCATACACAAATCATATGAATAAGAGAGAGAGAGAGAAAGAGAGAGAGAGAGAGACTAGCACAACACTAGGCATATAGTACATGCTAAATTAGTGCTCTTATATGAATAGGTATACTAAAAGCTGTATTTACTCCCTAATCCTACACTCAATTTTTTAGGAATGTGGTCCACATATACCATGAAAGAAGCTGAGTTAGGCTGATCAGACAACAGATATATTGGATGCAGTAACTCCAGAAGCTAGATCTGGAGTATGCTGTTACTCAGAGATTGAGAACACCTTATTAGAACAGTGATCATAGTCATAAGTGGAACGGAGAAAAGCCAGTCTGCAGGGAATGGAAGACTGCTGTGGAGTGAGAGACTGCATCTCCAAAAAGAAAGGAAAAGGAAGGAGACAGGGAGACAGGGAGGGAGAGAGAGAGAGAGAGAGAGAGAGAGAGAGAGAGAGAAAGGGAGAGAGAATAGCTTTTTTGGCCCCTGATGAATCTGTAGTTCTTGCTACACACCCATGTGAGGCCTGGCTGCACATCCTGCCTTTGGAAGGACGTAGGGAAATGTAATGAAATCCAATACAATTTCCCCTTTTGCTTAAACGAATTTGAGTGAGCTCCAATCTTTTCTAACATAATATCCCAGACTAAGATAAAAAGCAAGACTAATAGCTTTCCCTATATACCCAACTTTCAGTTTAGTATGAAAATGCATTTATTTATTTCTAGACCTGTTTCACCTTTACTTCATTATAGGAGGATCATAAAGTATTTCAATAAAAATCATATAAGATTGACAAATTCCAATTTTAAAATGTCACAGTAAGTGCTTTTATATCCACATATGCATCAGGGCTCCAAGTAATCCAGTCCTACATAGAGTAGTAATCAAAGGAACCATAAATCTTAATCCACAAACCTTGAAAAATGTAGATTTGCATTGTGGGTTTTCATATAGGGCCCAGCGGAGGGTTTTTATATAAATTGGGATGCTTTTGACAGAAACAAATTTCTCCTCAAAAATATGCTAGGTTAACAGGCAGAAACCAAGACTAACTCAGGCATGCCTAGATATATGGTCATCCTAGTTTTATACCATTCTTCTCAAATATTCTATTTAGTCATCGTCTCCTTTATCCCAAATTCTAAACTCTCAGCAGTCTCGAAACATGGCTCCCTCTTTCCCCAATCCAGTTGTCTGTCCCCATTCTGCTCCTTTCATCCTCTTTCTCTGCCCCCTGCACTTTGCTGCCCTTCTCCCTGGGAGAAGTCCTCACAGGGATGTCTACTCTCACCTGTCCCAAGCCAGTCTAGGAGGCGTGGAGGACACAATTATTCCATGCACACTTTTCTCTTGCTTCTTGAGGAGAAAGGCAGTTGGTACCCTTGATACATTTAGTTTTTCTGGATGATTTATAAAGAAATATATAGTGCATAAAATTCTCGATTTCATTGCATTTACCTCCTACTTAATAGTTACACCTCTCTTCAAAGAGCGGTATCATATTTGTTTGTATCCCCCAAGAGTCTTAAATCAAATGTCATATCTTCAAAGAATCTTTTCTTGACTACACTTTCATTAGCAAATAACACATTTCATTTACTCCATTGTTGAAAAAACTATCTGAAATTAAAAAGAAAATAATGTTTTACCTGCTCATTCCCTGTCTCTCTCCACTAAAATGTAAGCTCCATGAAGGCAGGGATCTTGCCTACTTTGTTCTCCTCCCAGCACTTAGAGCAGTGGCCCATGCCTTCCCTTGTCCTTTATCCCAATCCTTAAAAGAGGAGAAAAGACTTATGCTCTTGGTCTTACCCAGTTTCCACAGAATTCCTTCAGTCCATCAACATGGTTCATGATTGGCCATGGGCACTCAGAGAAAGATCATCTCTCCACCTACAAGGGAAGATCTGAACAGTGGGTCTGCAATCAAATCTTTCGATAAGCCTTATATCCCAGCATCTGGAGTGAAGAGAAATACGAATTGAGACTATGTTCATGACC
>NW_005882453.1:0-5116 GCF_000147115.1 Myotis lucifugus | reverse complement strand
AGGTCCTGTCACTTGTCTTGTACTCTCGTTCTTGAGGTCCCTTCCTTCCTCTCAGCCTCTCTCTCGCTTGCTCTGTGTGTGTGCGTCTCTGTCTGTGCCACTGACCTGTTGTTCTGTCTTGAAGCTGAGTCCACACCCTTTTGCTTACCACTTTAGTACACCTTGGTTTTGGTAAGTTCTCCACTTTGTTCTGAGAGTGTCTTGGTCGGAGAAAAGATAGGGCATATTGTGCTACTTTATTGTAACTTCTAGACATAACCTGTCAAGTCCCATGAGTGGGCTAGATTTCAACCTTGACATCTGAAAGGACAGAACAGGGCTGATAACCATGTTCCTAACTCCTCTTCAAGCAAAAGCCATAGAATGTATCAGTTGCTCAGCCAGCCCTTATCTCAGCCAATAGGAACGCCAGGAAACTTGCCCAAGGCCAAAAGTATGCTAGCCACCTCCTGTCTTTGTGTAACCAGACCCTAGCTGCACCCTGCCCTTGTGTCATTAGCCCCGGGCCCTCACTCAGCCAACCGGAATCAGCCAAATCAGTGGTCCCAGTGAGCCCCCACCCCCTGACCCAAGCCCTATAAATTCTTTGTTCTTCCAAGACTCCTCGCTCTCTTGCTTCCTGTCACTCCACTGTGTCAGTGAGGGAGGCAGAGGGACCAAACTAGCTAGTTTGAATAAATGACTCTTTGCTTTTGCATCGGACTCGGCTCCCTGGTGGTCTGTCTTTGGGGATTTTGAAATCTGGGCATAACAACATCCTGATACAACGATTCTAGTGTGAAGCCATCAAGGTTAGCACCAAGAGTACTAAGCCACATTGACTTCAGGGCCCCCGGATACCAGGTGTTCTCTGTGACCTGTCAACCTCCTGTATCGCCGGGTCCCTAAGCATTCTCTGCCAGCAGCCCGAAGGATCTTTTGAAAATGTAAATATAATCCTGTCTCTTATGAAAACTAACAGTGGTCTCCGATGGCCTTTAGAAATGAGTCCCTAATCCTTAGCGTGTCCTTCCAGGCCCTCCATGATCTGACCTTAGCTTCTTTTGCAGTCTTGTCTCTCCCTCACCCCTTTTCTGTGGTCACACTTGGAGATCCTGATTGGCATCACACTCTCCCAGCCCAGCTTAGAGCTGTGCCATGCCCTGTGTCCCAGCTTCTCCCTCTGGAGTCGATGGATGTCTGGTGTTCTTTCAGGCACCTCCCCTCTTTCCCCTGTCCTGCTCTCTGCTCCCAAAGTTTATTGTTTTTGTTTTCCTTTTTGTTGTTGTTGTTGTTGTTTCCAGTACCATGCAATGCTACAACCTTGTCCACCCTCGGGAGTGTTAAGGATCTCATTCAGTGTGGAAGCTGAGAATCATAGGCAGCAGAATAGTGATGAAGCTAAGAGTAGGGATTTGTCTTTGTCACAAAATCACAAGTGCACAGGTAGGTGGATCCAATATTGAATTCAGGTGCTCAATGATGTCAGGGTAAGCTCCCAGCATCAACGAGAGGAAAAAAATCCTCTCTTTGCTCTTGTGATTTATATCAGGGAGGAAAAGATTGTCTCAGAAATCTACTATGAGACTCTTGAGTGAACCCTTGGGCAGAACAGGCCGAATTGCAAGGGACATGGGGCAGTTTCATGTCCAACTGGTCCTGAAGGAGGTGCCTCAGCCCAGGAGGAGGTGGTGAGGGGGAAGGGCACTGGGGATGTGTCTGATGGTGAGCTTCCTGTTTCTACTGGGATCACTAATGGCCCGTACATTTCTTCTGTGTGGACTTGTGGAGGAAAGGTGACCCGAGATTCAGGGATGACCGTTTCTTCACACGGTTTCCTAGTGTCTTGAAGTTCCCTGTCTCATAGGGTCTTCATTATCCCCATATAACTTGTTAGACATATATGTTTTTATTGATCTCAGAGAGAGGAAGGGAAAGGGAACAAAGATAGCGGGGGGGGGGGTGGGAGGGAGGTGGAAAGAGTGAGGGGCCGGGGGAGACTGGGGAAGGGGAGAGAGAAACATCAATGATGAGAGAGCATCATCGGTCACATATCCCCTAGCGCGCAACCACGGTACGGGCCGTGACTGGGAATGAAACAGGGATCCCTTGGTTCTGGGGTCGACGCTCCAGCACTGAGCCATGCCAGCCCGGCAGCCACATATCACTTTAAAATGAAACATTTATTAATTCAAGTTTAGTAAGACTTAAAATTCAGGGAGACATTTAGGTGTCTCTTGTTGGATACCTGAGGAGTGTTGTTTTGGTGTGTTGACCAGCTGGTTTGCCTTGAAAGCAAATATGAAATGAAAGAAAGGAAATGTGTCTCCCCTCAGAGCAAGAGTGTTCTCATGAGAACGATGAGCTTTGGATGGTTGGGCCACCGCACTGAATGGATCCGTCTTGCACAGCGTGCCTCCTTTTGCAATACTCACCAGTGGCATTCCTTTGTCCTTTTCTGCTTAGAATTTTCTGACATGATGGTTTTCATGTACTTATAGATTGTTGCAGTGGTGGTGTCAGTGAACTATGGCCCTTCCTGTAGAACCAGGGCTGTGTACCTTGTTTCCGTACCGTCCTGTTCCAGTGGAACCATTGCCTCTTCCTAAGCTGAGTTTGACTGGTGAGTTAAATTCTGGGCTCATGGAGGCAGGGAAATGATTAAGGAAGTGTTTAGTGGAGGGAGTTGTGTTGAGTTACTCCTGTTGCAACCAAAGCAATGGTCTTGCGCTTCCTAGTGATTTTAAATACAGTTAAGACCTAGTGTAGTGGTTGTTTCTGGCCAAATAGCAAATCCAGCTAAACAAGGAGGGAAGTAGGATGCCCCCCATTAAGTCAATTTTCCTTTCATGACACCATTGCAAGATACAAATTGGCACTTGGGAAAGTTTCGAAAGATTTGATTGAGTCTGGCCAGTGTCGCCCAGTGGTCGAACCGGGTAGGAGTGCACAGTTGGTTTGATTCCGGGTCAGGGCACAGGCCCTGGTTGCAGACTGGATCACCAATAGGGGTCGTGAAGGAGGCAACCGATCAATGCTTCTGTCTCATCGTTTACGTTTCTGTCTCGCCCTTTCTAACTCCCTGAAGTCAAAAAAGTGCATTTTTAAAATATAGATTGAGTCTAGCCCCGGCTGATGTGGCTCATTAGATGGGCCATCTATCCCTTGCACTGAAAGGTTTCCGGATCAGTTCCCAGGGAGGGCACATGGCAGGGTTCTGCGGTTATTTCCATGTCGGGGGTGGGCAGGAGGCGGCTGATGCGCCTCTCCTCTATGTTTCTCTGCCTCTCCCTTCCTCTCTCTACTGTCTATCTGTCTATTGGAGGTATGAGCCTTGTGTCAACCAGAACCTATACATAAAGCAAAATGAGAAGAAACTGTCACTTCTAGTAGTTTCACTTCTGACAGTTCAGTAGTGTTAGCATTTTGGTGTATATTTATCCAGATTTTATTTCCCCATTTTATCAGTGTATACATAGTAATCAGAAAAAGATTAAATGTTTCAAAACTTATTTTAAAACTGTATTATACAGTGAGCATCCTTCCATGTCAGCATATATGGGGTACATATGTGTGTGTGTGTGTGTGTGTGTGTGTGTGTGTGTGTGTATGGGATTCCGTATAGGGTACAAGGAGTAGACATGGGATCCACGTGTTTTAAATCAGCAATTTTTTTATTTCAAAAGAGTATTTTACCTTAACGGGAAATAGTCCTACATAAAATAGGTAAGGTACTTTTAGGAAATTTATCCATTTATTTACTATTTGAAAAATGGTACCAGATTGGGGATGTATTTCCTCGTGAATAATTTAAGATAAATCGCCCTAGAACCTCCTTCTGACAGCAAGAGAGAAAGGCTTCCCAGCACCAGCCAGTAGGGTGGCTCCATAAATGGCTTTCAGGGTACTGCCTCGGGCGAAGGCCCAGGCCCAGGGCAGGGCCCTGTCCTTTGGACCAGGCTCTGGCCCCTGAGCGGGCCCCTTTCTCTGTCTCGGGAGAGCTCTGGAGCTCAGGGCGTGGACCTGGAGCAGGAGAGAGAGACAGATTGACTCACACACCTGGCTTTTCTGTGACTTTGCGCAGACAGGCAAGAGGCCCACCGCCTTTAAGGGAGCTCCAGCCCGTGAGCCTGCCCTCCCCAGATGATCTGCCCAGATGATCTGTGCCCCTCACCTGTGGAGTGCCTCGGTGGGCTCAGATGCTGCAGCTCCAACCATTGACTTGGGCGTGGCCCACCAGGTGTGAGGCAGGGGAGTTGACGGGCACAAGGCCTGCTCTGCCTCGAAACAGGCGATAGGAAGGTGCTGTGCCAAACCCTGGACCTGGTCCAGCCAGGTCCCCACCATCGCAGCAAAGGCCCTGGGGAGAGGCAGGTGGGCAGCAGAGTCTGAGTCCTGGTCTTTCCTTCCACTCTGCCCTCCCATGGCACACTTGCTTAGATCGGAGCCTCTGTGCAGGCCCCCCTTTCCCACCCAGGGCACAGCCCCATGCCACCCCCGGCCCCTGTGTGGCTGTCCTGGTTGTAGCAGGTGTGGGACCCATATCCAGCAGGTTCAACACGGAGTCTGTGTGAGACTCTTCTTCCCACTGGCGGCTTTCCTGAAGGTCCAGTGCACTGCCCAGCCCCACCCTCCAGGCCCTGGGCATCTGGGCTGAGGACTGAGACAGACTTGTGAGCAGCCTGCTCACCACAGTCCTGTTCTGAGCCTGGCCACGGTGGTCAGGGGAGATGGATATGGAGAGGGGCAGGCAGCGCGGAGTGGGTCTTTGGGGGGGAGGGGACTCTGAGGGACAACTCAGCCCAGCGTCCCCTCTGGGTCTACAAGGCCCGGGACCCCACCCACTGTCGTCTTTGACTCCTGTCCTCCTGGAATAGAAGACTCCAGAGCTCAGGCCTTTCTTGGGAATCAGATGATGTGTAAGATTAGGGTTCTACCAGGCACCCTCCCCCCCACAAACAGAGTACCCACTATGCTGACTCTGGGGGCCCTCTTTCCGGACCCGGAGACCACTCACTTTATGACTTGGTCTTGCGCTGTGTCACCCCGGTCATTGTAAGGAGGGGTGCCTCCAGATGGAGAAAACGCTCTGATGGCATCAGCCCTGATGGATGGTGGACACGACCTGCGAATGATG
>NW_005882452.1:0-5117 GCF_000147115.1 Myotis lucifugus | reverse complement strand
GAAAATGTGAAAAGGTAACATAAAAGAAGAAAATCAACAACAAAAAGAAGCCTGCAGGTGTTGGCAAACTACAGCTCTCCGGCCCAATCCAGCCAACACCTCTTTTAATGTGGGCCATGAACTGAAAATTGTTTTCACATTTTTAAATATTTGGAGGGAAAAAATCAAAAGAAAAATTCTATTTTGTGACACATGAAATTCAAACTGTAGTGCCCATATAGTTTTACTTGAACATAGCAATGCTCATATATTTACATGTTGTTTATGGCTGCTTTCAGAATACAATGGTAGAGTTGAGTAGCAGCAGCAGAGACTGTATAGCCTGCAAAGCCTAAAGTATTTTCGATCTGGCTCTTTACAGAAAAAGTTTTCTGACCCCTGGCATATAACAATGCATGGGCATGTAATAGGTACTTAAAATATACCTGCTGATTAAAAACTTGTCAAATGAATGAACAAGCAACCAATCAATTTGAAAACTTTGAAACTTCATTGTATTAGTGAAGGCAGTCTGTAGTCTACAACATCAAAATTAGTTATTGTAAAAGGGCCACCTTTACACAAGAATCTTGATAAGCCTATTCTATAATACCAAGTCAAAAAGAGAGAAACAAAAAGATTAGGGAGACAAAGAGATTTAGAGACACAAAAAGAGAGTGAAAAAGTACAAACTATCGCCCTAACCGGTTTGGCTCAGTGGATAGAGTGCTGGCCTGTGGACTGAAGGGTCCCAGGTTCGGTTCTGGTCAAGGGCATGTACCTTGGTTGCGGGCACATCCCCAGTGGGGAGTGTGCAGGAGGCAGCTCATCGATGTTTCTAACTCTCTCTCCCTCTCCCTTCCTCTCTGTAAAAAACCAATAAAATATTTTAAAAAAAAAAAGCACAAACTATCAATAGCAAGTGTGAAAAGGAGGATAATCCTACACATCTTACAAGATATTATGAACAACTTCATGACAATAATTTGAAATTTTAGAGAAATGGAAAATTTTCTATAAAAACATAACATCAAAATTTACCAAGAAGAAATAGAAAATCTCACCAAGAAGAGAAACCATATCTCTTACAGTAAATAAATTTATAAGTAAAAACCTTTTCACAAAGAAAACTCTAAGACCAGATGGCCTAATTGGTAAGTTTTTCCATTTGCTTCAGAAATAACAATAACATAGAAATTCTTGCAGAGTCTAAAAAAGCTCATTTTTATAAGTTTTATGAGTCAGTACTTAATGAGCCCTTGATATGAACATCTGACTAAAACATTACAAGAAAGAAAAAAACTACAGAAAAATTTATATATACATTTGTTACTTTTGGATAAATGATATACTTTACAATTAAAATTTAAAAGACCTGAAGACAAAAACAGAAAAATAATTTCTGTTGATGTTAATCCTCACTGAGGACACTTTTTCATTGATTTTTAGAGAGAGTGTAAGGGAGGGGACAAAGAGAGAAACATCAATATGGGTAAAATGACACTACCAAAGAGAAAAACAGATGCATGTAAAGCACTCAGAACCAAAATGGCATCAAATATCTTTTTTTTTTAATTTTTAAAAAAAATATACTTTATTGATTTTTTTTACAGAGAAGAAGGGAGAGGGACAGAGAGCTAGAAACATCGATGAGAGAGATCGATCAGCTGCCTCCCACACGCCCCCTACTGGGGATGTGCCCGAAACCAAGGTACATGCCCTTGACCGGAATCGAACCCAGGACCCTTGAGTCCGCAGACTGACGCTCTATCCACTGAGCCAAACCGGTTCGGCGGCATCAAATATCTTATATGAGAAAAAATAAGTACTAGTAACTAGAAGATAATATAATATGATTTAAAAATTCTGAGAATGATCTTCATTATAGAATTCCATGTCCAGGTAATTTATTACAAGTCTGAAGCTGCTCAAAAGCTTAAACATGTACCTCTCATGCAACCTTTCCCAGGAAACTACTAGAGGACCTGTCTCACCAAAAGTGGCATAAGCCAAGAAAAAAGAAGAATGGGATCCAGGAAGTAGTGATCCAAAGGAGAAAAGTAAAAGGAATTCCTAAGAATTCCTAAGAGACACAGCAGGGTTAGAGAAACTATGCCAGATTGCAACAGATGTACAGAAGGCTCCAGAGAGTTAACACAAAGATAAGAATGGAGCAAATAAAAACTGGCTGATGTGCTCGACTATAAACGCTGTCCTGGCTGGTTTTACAGCTTTGTAGAAAATTTTGGTGAAGAATTATTAGGATCCAAATAAAAGTAACCAAATGAAAAATTACCCGGGACAGGGGAATGGCGAAGTCTGTTCAGGAAAGGAAATGTAATCATAGTACACTAAATGGCTCAGCTGCAAGCATATTTGCATAGTTGTAATAACACTGAATACTAATTTAACCCCAAATGGTGATGAATCATTGGGAAGAATAGGGATAGAGAGGTATGGGGAATAGTGGATGTAAATGAACTAAATGGCTAGCTTTCTTAGTAGGAAATCAGTAGATAAATCTGGAAGTAGTGGTATATAAGCATGTTAGAGGTAAATGCCAGAAGCAGCTAGAATGGAAAGTTTGTCTGGAGTGGGCGGTATGGCAGGGGGGTTGGGGGGGGAGGACAGAGGACTGCTACTTTTTATTATAAGCTTTATTCAGCACAGGTTCTACTTTGATTTTTATGAAAATTAGATTTAAAAAAGAACGATAGTGTACTTTTACTTCCACAAGTTAATAGATACCCAATTTCAAAGGCAAAGAATTATGGAGTTTATACTAGTATATATACTAGAGGCCTGATGCACGAAATTTATGCAAGAGTAGGCCTTCCTTTCCCCAGCTGCTGGCACCAGCTTCCCTCTGGCACCTGGGACCAGGGCTTCCTTCACAGCCCTGGCTTCGTCCAGAAGGTCGTCCTGTCTAATTAGCATATTAAACTTTTATTATTATAGATATTGTTGAGAATCCTTTTTCTTCCCTTATTGAACAAGAAGCCAAAGACAGCTTTGTGATAGAGAACTTTTTTGAGGAGAGACAGAGTAACATGTAGCTTTTTGAAATGCTGAGATACGATAAGTAAATAGCTGCTGTCAGGTAAATTAAATGAAATGACCAAACAGAAAAATGTTTCACAAATACTGATTTATGATTTAAAACAGTACCACAAAGCCACCCATAATGCCAAATAACCCTACTACCACAAACCCAATGTGTAGAAGTCAACATGTGCAACATGGAAGAGATGTGTAAATTCACATCTATTCTCTTGGTTACATTCACATAAACAGGCAACATCTCTGAACATGAAAAATAATACAAACAACGGACACTTGCCACGTCCATTTACATAGTGTCAGAAGATCTACCCACGGATCAAGAATAGAAATTGATATACAGGACATTATTGAAACAACTGAAATTTGAATCCAGTCTTTGGATCAGATGATACTATTATATGAAAGATAAATTTCCTGATTTTGGCCATTGTTCTGTGGTGCTATTAATGAATGGCCTATAGTTTAGGAGCACGTTGTCTGCAATTTACTAATAGGTGATTCAGAAGAAAAAGATTATAGAAATGTATGTGGAGAGAGATAAGACAAGGGAAATGAGAAGAGAATAAAACAAATGTGAGGTAACAATTGCTGAAACTGGGTGCAGAATATATGGGAGTAGTATGCAACTTTTCTGTAAACCTGAAATTGTTTCAAAATGAAATATTTTTAAAAAGAGTATGAAAGATTTCCCATAAAAGTGTGCCATGTTCATGCTTCTGGAGAGAGTCCTGGGTTTCATCAGATTCTAACTTGTAAACACTCCCTTCAAAAAGGGTCAAGAACACCCCTTTCCCATTATTATTTATATTTCTATATTTAGTCATATTCCCTCATTCTTCTAACTAGGGTATAAATTCAAATAGCCATGAAAAATCTTACATTAGTCTGAGTACCAGAGAACAAAGTAAGGTTTTAAATAAGCAATAAAACTTAACTAGTGTAAAAACAAACAAAAAGCGTTTGCTGCATTATCAATGAATGTTGTTCATTCTTGTTAAAACCCAATAGTTACCCAAAAACAGTATCTCATTCATTTTATGATCATTTATTCTGGAAATGTGTACCAATTTTAAACAAACACTGTTCACTGTTACAAGAAAAAAAAAAAACACTTCAAAGAATCATTGATTGATTCTTTTCACTGAAAATGAAATTAAAATATATTTTTACATTAAAAGTAAGGTTTATTCATTCTGGCTGAGATACATCAATTTGACTGTGGGTGAGAAATAAATCAGTTTAAAATAAGAAAATGTCACATATACAATTGCATAAGGAAATGAATTGCAATTCAACTTTATATTTTTATGTTGCTTAATTTTATATATATTACACATATCATACATACATACTTGTTATACAAAAATATACACAAAAATTCAAGTACATAGTTTAATATCTAAAAAAAGGTAAAGGGAGATATTGCATTGAATTTCTAGTACTATTTTGTTTAAATACTTTTATAATTCAGATTTCAAGGGAACAACAAATCAAAAGCCACTAATTTTTCAGAAAGCTTTGTGTTCACATAAATTCATCATTCAAGTATATTTTTATTGAAACAATAAACTATTTGACTGGTTGCAAAGTCAAATGAATAAGTCATATTAAGCAAAAGCAGAGCTTTCTCTAACTCTGCTTTCATCAGCCTAGCATCCTTCTGACATATAAAATGCAGAGCATCACAGTGACTTTTAACCTGCAAGCAATTTTAAGCTGGACACTATTAATGCCATATTATAGGGCTGACAATGTTATAGATTCTTATTAAAAACAATTAGAAATTTTACTTTTACTTTTTTATTCAATTTGAAAAACAGTACATCTTTTTCACTGTGGTTGGCAACTTGACATTATACCTGAAGGAATAATTTAAACATCCTATAACAAAATATATACATAAACTTCTGAAAGATCTTGGTTTTAATTCAATTATAATTTCAATTCTACAGTTATCAAGCAAATAAACGAATTTTTTATTAACCATAGCATTAACATGTTTTTTAAAAAGTAAATTATTTTTTTGTGTTTAATTTTTTTAAATGTTGACACTACTGCAGATGTCCCCCATTTTG
>NW_005882451.1:3149-5220 GCF_000147115.1 Myotis lucifugus | reverse complement strand
GCATGTGTGCCAGCATGTGTGTGCATGTGCCAGCGTGTGCATGTATGCATGTGCCAGCATATGTGCATGTGTGTGCATATGCCAGGTGTATGTATGTACCAGCATGTGCATGAGTGTGCATGCGCCAGTATATATGTATGTCATGTTGTGCATGTGTGTTCATGTGTCAGTATATGTGTGTGCCAGCACGTGCATGTGTGTGCATGTGCCAGTATATGTGTGTGCGCCAGCATGTGCATGTGTGTGCATGTGCCAGTATATGTGTGTGCGCCAGCATGTGCATGTGTGTGCACGTGCCAGCATGCATGTGTGTGTTGCATCCCATGCCGTTTTATCACAGGACTTCTTTTAACACGATCAGTTCCTGTGATGCTCTATCCCAGTGATGGCGAACCTTTTGAGCTCGGCGTGTCAGGATTTTGAAAAACCCTAACTTAACTCTGGTGCCATATCACATATAGAAATTTTTTGATATTTGCAACCATAGTAAAACAAAGATTTATATTTTTGATATTTATTTTATATATTTAAATGCCATTTAATAAAGAAAAATCAACCAAAAAAATGAGTCCGTGTGTCACCTCTGACACGCGTGTCATAGGTTCGCCATCACTGCCTATCCCTCGGGGCATCAGAAGTAGCGGAGGCTCCAGGAGAGCTGTGCAGAGAGCCCCTGGCTGCGCGCTCTGAGCCCGAGACCGCGCGCTGCACCCTCACTCCCTCCTGTGCCGGGGACTCGCCTGTCTCTGTCCCGAGCTCTGGATTAAATGCACGCCCTCGGCAAACCAGGTGCCCGTGCAGGGCCAAGGTCTCCCAGCAGCTCCCTCCCCGAAAACCAGCCATCGGCCTCCTGAGCGCAGGCGGGGAGCGCTGTGTGGCCCGCGGCGGAGCTGCCCTGTGCGGCCGGTGCTGGAGAGGTCTCAGCACTGTCACGTTGTGACAACCGAGACTGCTCAGCCCTGGCCCCTCACGCGGGGCTGGCGGCGGCTGACAGCACTTTGCATTGTGCAGGAGAGCCAGTGCCAGCAAGGGGCGAATTCCCGGGGAGGGCGACCCAGGGATGGGTGCGGGGAGGCGTGTGACAGTCAAAGATGGGAGCACGGCATCTGCTCCATCAGCAAAACGAATGGTGGTGGAGTCTGCAGACCCTGCTAGGGAAGCCAGGCTGAGCGTGTGGGGACAGACACGCCAGTCCCAGCCAGGGTTCCTGTCTAACCGTGGAGACAGGAGGGATGAGCGCGGTGGAAGGCAGGGGACAGGCGGAGGCCGACCCCGGGGCTCCGTTCCGACGCCCCACTGCTCACTTGCTGATGTACTCGGCGCTCAGCTCCTTCCCGCAGGCCTTGCACCTAAAGCAGCCCAGGTGCCAGTGCTTGTCCAGAGCCACCAGGGACTGGCCGCTTTGGATTTCTGTGCCGCAGCCCCCACAACCTGGGAGGAAGAGGAGAACACAGACGTCAACGCTGGGGCCCAGAGGAGGGGGAGCCTCACCGCTGGGTCTCGGGACACCCCTACAGCAGTTAGAGTGCCCCAGGGAGCAGAGAGAGGGGACAGTCCAGCTGCTGTGCTTAGGGGACCCTGCTACAGGGCAGGGGGTCAAACACGTAGAAAACAAATCACAAAGCTTGTTCCCACGTGGCGGAGCTGACTGCATGCACTGGGCCGTGCTGCACATGCTGACTGCATGCACTGGGCTGTGGCTGCTCATGGCTGACTGCATGCACTGGGCCATGCTGCACATGCTGACTGCATGCACTGGGCCGTGGCTGCACATGCTGACTGCATGCACTGGGCCGTGGCTGCACATGCTGACTGCATGCACTGGGCCGTGGCTGCACATGCTGACTGCATGCACTGGGCTGTGGCTGCACATGCTGACTGCATGCACTGGGCTGTGGCTGCACATGCTGACTGCATGCACTGGGCTGTGGCTGCACATGCTGACTGCATGCACTGGGCTGTGGCTGTACATGCTGACTGCATGCACTGGGCTGTGTCTGAGCTGACTGCATGCACTGGGCTGTGGCTGAGCTGACTGCATGCACTGGGCTGTGGCTGCTCATGGCTGACT
>NW_005882451.1:0-3049 GCF_000147115.1 Myotis lucifugus | reverse complement strand
GCATGCACTGGGCCGTGGCTGGGTGCTGACTGCATGCACTGGGCTGTGGCTGAGCTGACTGCATGCACTGAGCCGTGGCTGCACATGCTAACTGCATGCACTGGGGCCATGGCTGTATGCTGACTTCATGCACTGGACCGTGGCTGGGTGCTGACTGCATGCACTGGGCTGTGGCTGAGTGCTGACTGCATGCACTGGGCCATGGCTGTATGCTTACTGCATGCACTGGGCTGTGGCTGGGCGCTTACTGAATGCACTGGGCTGTGGCTAGGTGCTGACTGCAAGCACTGGGCTGGGAGCTGGGGAGACAGAGGCCTGCCTGCCAGGGGTGGAGCATCTGGGCCTGGGCAGTAGGTGCTCCCTCCAGCCAGAGCCAGGACAGTCCAGGGCTGCTGGCAAGCTCTGGCTTTCCCACATCACCACACCGCTCAAACCACATGCAACTTTGGGAAACGACTTTAAGACAGACTCGAGCTCCAAGATCCAGCGCCTGAGGGAAGGGGCTTTCCTCCACTCGCTGCCCAGGCTGGGAACCAAGTGGAATGAATGTGTGCACGTGTGAATGAATGGGAACCACGTGGGCAAGGGCCTGGCTCCAGAAATCAGTAGGAACCCCCGCTCTGTCCCAGGCCATGTGGCCCTGGTGCTGGGACACCACAGCGACCTCACACGCAGGGTGGGCTCCAAACACGCCACCTCTGCGGTGGGATCCTGGCAGCAGCAGGGCCCGGAACGCGGGGCCCCAGCCCAGTCCCCACATCCCTCTGGGTCCCGAAGAGTCACCCGCGCTGGAAGAGGCCAGCACCTGCCTGCGCCTGCCCCGCTCTCACTCTGCCCCACACCCACAGGCCAGCTGGCGTTCCTGCTTTTATAGGAACAACCTCCAGCTTCTGCATGCGAGAAGCACGTATTGAGCACCTACTACATACACACCCTGGCCAGGCTCCTGCGATGTGCAGCCCTGACCACAGGAGCCCAGAGTTCAATGCTCTTTTAAGGGCTCTCCCAAGGGGCTTCTAGATGGCCTGGAATTAACGGTGGGGAGCTGAGTGAGCTGGAGGCAGAGAACGAGAAGTAGGCCAGGAGGGCTTCCTGGAGGAGGTAGGCCAGAGCTGGGCCAAATGCAGGAAGGGAGGTGGGTGAAAAGCAGGAGTGGCACACAGGGCAGCGGGCACAGCCTGTGCAAAGGTTTGGCGGCACAAACGTACCAGAGATTTCTATCCCGGTTCCCTGCCCCCCCTCCCCGCCCCCTGCCCCGCGTTACCCAGCGCCCACTCACTCCAGAGGCCCTGGGACAGGTGCGTGCTGCCACCCGCGGACTTGGGCAGGGAACACTTCTGGCACATGCATTCCTTCCCGTTGAAGGTCACTCGGTCCCCGGGCGGGAAGGGCAACCTGAAACGAGAGAAGGAATGACCAGCCAGGACCCCAGACACACACCATCACCTCCCCCTGGGACCTCACAGGCCGAGGACGCCAGGCCCCTCCACCCAGGGCTGCCGCATCCTGCCGTGTGACCTCGGGCCAGTCCCTGACACCTGAGCCTCCGTGTCCCATCCGCACCAGCAGGCAGAGTGCCGGCGAACCCCGCGGAGGGAATGTGTGGGGTCACACGCTAACTGTGTGTCTGTGGCAGGCTGCTCTCCACGGAGGCTGCACCCCTCTGCGTTCCCACCAGGAGTGTCTGAGAGTTCCCTCTGCTTCACACCCTCACCGACGCGCCACACTCTCCATCTCCGTATCAGCCATTCTGGTGGCTCCGTGACGGTATTTCATCATCATTCCCAGTTGCCTCCCCTGGCGATGGACGATGCTCAGCTTGTCCCAGGTGTCCAGGGGCCACTCACATACATTTTTTGTGGAGTACAGGTTAAACCCGTCTGCCCACTTTTTAATAGGGTTTTTTTGTTTGTTTGTTTTCTAATGTTGACTTGCAGAAGTTCTTTATGTATTTTGGACACCAGTGCTTCATGACATACACATTACCTACCAGCCGGTGGCTTGCTTTTGCCTCTTCTCGGTGTCTTTTGACATTTTTCTTCAGCTTGAAAATTTTCCTTTAACTTTGTTGCAGGTGTGGGATTCTGGCAACAAATTCTCCTAGCTTTTGTGTGTCTACGAAAGTCTTCATTTTTTGACTGACTGCTTTGCCGACACTTTTATTCGTGTACACTCTTGACAGTCACATCCCATTCAAAGGTTGGTAGAGTATTCAACGCTGTGCGACCATCCCCACAATCAATTTGAGGACATTTTTTATCACCCCCCAAAAGAACGCCATACCCTTAACCGGTCTTGCCTTCATTTTTTAAGTTTTTTTTTTCTTTTGATAGATTTTTTTCAGCTCTTTAAAGATGCTGTTCTAGTGTCTTCTGGTGCACATAGTTTCAGATGAGAAGTCCGCAGTCATTCTTTTACTAGAGGCCTGGTGCATGAAATTTGGGCACGGATAGGGTCCCTCAGCCTGGCCGGCAACCAGGGCCGATCAGGGCCTTCCCGCTGCCGGCTGGGGCCTCCCTTCCCTGGCTGCCGGCTGCCGGCTGGGGCCTTCCTTTGTTCCATGCTGCCCCCTGGTGGTAAGCACACGTCATAGCAAGCGACAGAACTCCCAGTCTCCCAGTCGAACTCCCATGGGGACACTTTGCATATTAGCCTTTTATATATATAGATGCCACTGTACATAATGTGGTGGGTTTTTTTTTCTTGCTGCTTCTAAGATTTTCTTCTTATTACTGTTTCTCAGAAGTTTGATTGTGTTAGAGTTGGCAGGTTTTTGTTGTGTTTATTCTGCGTGGGGTTCAATGAGATTCTTGGAACCATGAGTTTATAGTTTTCCATCAAATTTGGACATTTTCCAACCTTCATTTCTTCTAATTTTTTTCAGTCTTCTCTCATCCCCTGGGTCTCCCCCTCCCAACCTAGAGAGAGGGACAAACAGATCTATATCCACAGACCACCCGGTCTCTCTTCACATTTTCAGTCTTTTTTTTTGTCTCCTTTGCTTTAAGAGCAATAGTTCTATAGGTATGTCGAGTTCACCAATCTTTTC
>NW_005882450.1:0-5120 GCF_000147115.1 Myotis lucifugus | reverse complement strand
CAGCACCAGGAGGCCGAGGAGGCGCGGCGGCGCGAGGAGAAGCGGCAGCGGCGCCTGGAGAGGAAGCGCAGGAGTAAGGCGCTCCCCGCGGCGGTGGTGGGCCGGTACCTGTGCGCCTGTGGGCGGGTGGTGGCCGGCAGGGGCAGCAGGGACAAGCCGAGTGACGGGCTTTGAGGCTGGGTCTCCCTTGCACTCGAGTGCAGTGGGCACCTGGAGCGCCCTGCCTGGCCCTGCTCCCCTCGGCCTCCCAGCCCCAGCCTCGCCAAGTGGCTCTGCACGCTGCCCGCCTTGCCTGGGCCTGCATGGTGGCTGGGCCCTCCAGGGGGAGCCGGGCAGAGGAGGGCAGCTGCAGCAGGGGTCCCCACCCAAGTGGCACAGGAGATGAATGAGACCCCAGTTCTCACTCACCGTCACCACTGAAAAGGGTTCACATCCATGAGTTAGGCCACGAGGGTGGGGAAACTAGCAAAGTTGTCCAAGACAGAGAGAGAGAGAGAGAGGGGTTCTTAGGGAGGCCCTACCCAGCTTGGGAGCAAGCAAGGAGGGCTTCCTGCAGGAGGGGGCCGCTGAGTGTCCCGCCCACCGCAGCCAGCTCAGACCATCTCCTTGTCTTTCCAGGCACTTTGCCCAACCCAGGTATCTGCCCCCCACCCCGCATGCCTAAGCCCCTTGCTTCTGCCAGCCCCTGCACGGGGCTGCAGGCTGGCCTGGCCTCCGCCCGTGTGGAAGGGCAGACATCGCAGGCGGGTGCCAGGCCTGCTGGGGTCTGCTGCAGGGTGGGGATGGGACGGCCAGGGTTGGGCGCCAGGCGTCAGTGGGGGGGAGGGGTGTCCACTCCCTGCCTGGTGTCCAGGCCGCTGCCTGCAAGCTTGCGTGTGTCCCTCTGCCCGGCCTGCATGCCTGGCTGCTTCCCTGCCGTGCTCTGGGATCCTGCCAGCTCGTGGCTGTTCCATGTCTTCAGCGCTGGCCTGGCCCTGCTGGCTGCCGGCCCCTTTGGCTGCTCGAGCTGAGCCGACCTCTTCAGTAACCGCATGCCAGACCTAGGAGCATGAGGGTCCCAGGTCGGGGTCAGTCCATAGGCCCTGCTCTCCCAGGCTCTGGGACAGTTGCCCCCCGGCCCCCATCCATGCATGGTTCTGTGGCTGAGGCAGTCCTCGTGTGCAGTGGTGGCAGCTATGTCCTCGCCCAGTGGGAGCTCAGGGGGCACTGATACGCCCTGAGGGGGTTACTGCAGGGAGAGCATTTAGTGCAGACAGACCAGCTGGTGGATGCATGGCTCCCCAGGTGATGGCCATCGGATGGGCCAGCAGCCAGGCAGGCCCCAGACCAGAGGCAGTCGCCACTGGCCACTTGGAAGAGTAGGAGGGGAGGGACTCTGGGCTTGGTGGCCAGAGGACAGCTCATGCCCAGACGGGGGTGGGGGGAGAGGAGGTGACCCTGCCCCCTAAGAAAGCTCCCATCTGCTGAGTGTCTCTGAACCCCAGTGCCAGCCCAGGAGCATACCCTGAAGGCCCCAACGTGGGAGCCCCTGGCAGAGCAGGGTCAGGGCAGGGCCCCAAGACAGGGCCAGGTCGAGTCTCAGCTTCCAGGGCCACTCCTGAGGCTGCCCGCCCCCCCACAGCTAAGGGAGTCGGTGGGGGGCCTGCCCCTGAGGCCCACTCATGCCCAGACCTCCCACCCTGGGTTGTCCATCAGACAACAGGATCCAGATTCACAGGGAGCTACCTCTTACCTAAATGGGCCCCCTTTCTTGAGAGAAACCCCTCCCGCACCCTCCTGCAAACCCCCCACATCTGAGCCCGGGGCCCTCCCCCGCCCCACCCCACCATCTAGCCCTGGTCACAGGCGCCCTCTCCCTGCAGAGGCCCAGCGCCGGCCCTACTACGCTGACTACTCGCCCACCCGCCGCTCCATCCACTCGCTGTGCACCAGCCACTACCTCGACCTTTTCATCACCTTCATCATCGGGGTCAACGTCATCACCATGTCCATGGAGCACTACGACCAGCCCAAGGTGGGGCTCAGGGTGCCAGACCCTGCCCACCCTGCCCAGGACCTGTGTGGGAGATGAGCCCCAGGGTGCCACGGGGGCAGGGGGGTCCGGCCCCCAGTGCGTGGCCTGGTCAGGAGGCGCTACCCCAAGAACTGGGAGGTCTTAGGTCTACAGCCCTGGGTGAGCCCTCACTTGGGTTTGTGAATTGTGGTTTGAACAGAGGGTCCTCCTTTTAACATCAGTTGAAACTCTCAGGGCCACCTGCCCCAGAGAGCCCTCCCCCGCCCCCCCAAGTGGTTCCATCTTGAAACTCTGGCTGTTGAAATGTCCCTGAGTCCAGCTGCCCAGGCTGTAGATTTCACGGTCCAGGAAACAGCCGGACAGAAAGAGCTGGCAGGAGACGGGCGGGCATACATGGTCAGCTTATTGCTTCACTCCAGTTACATCTGCATCGCCATCATTTCATTAAAGAAAGGGCACCGCCTCTCCCGCCCCCTCCACGGGAAGGGAGGAGTCTCAGGGTATCACAGCCTTGGAGTCGGAACCCACTCAGCTCTTCAGGAGGCTGAGCTCTGGCTGGCAAGGGCTGGCCCCTGCCCCAGACTGTGGGTGGGGCCTGGGCAAGGCAGGGCCAGGGGTCTGGGCTCAGAGGGGCAGGTTCCCCCGACCTGAGAGTGGACCTGAAAATGCTGCAAGGATCGGTCCAGGTGATGCCTCCCAGACCTGGCGCAGGCCTCAATAGTAAACGCTCAGTAGCCGGGCCTCATACCTGTCCTCGGCCTGGAGGCACCCAGATTGGTACAGGAGAGAGATGGGGCAGGGTGGCCAGGACCCAGGCACTGGGTGCCTAGTGCCATGGTGGGTGGTGATGGAGGAGGAGGAGCAGGGGCAGCCCAGGCAGGGTGACCGCCACAGCCTGACACTCTGTCCACAGTCGCTGGACGAGGCCCTCAAGTACTGCAACTACGTGTTCACCATCGTCTTCGTCATTGAGGCTGTGCTGAAGCTGGTGGCGTTTGGGTTGCGGAGATTCTTCAAGGACAGGTATGTGGGGTGGGGGCCACCGGGTGCCCTGAAGGACCCATGGTGCTCTTGGGGGAGGGAGCAGGTGGGAGCCACAGCCCGCCCTCCTGGTGGTCCCAGCCTTCTGTCTGCAAAGTGACGGGGGGTGTGGGATGCACCCGGGGTGACACAAGGCATGCCTGTAGATACCTCCCAGATGATACAAGGTTAGCCCCTGACTGCAGCCAGACGCTTCCAGGTTGATAAGGAAGGGGGGCCGGGGGAGCAGCATGACACTGAGCCAGTTGGCGCCCAGGTGGAACCAGCTGGACCTGGCCATCGTGCTGCTGTCCATCATGGGCATCACACTGGAGGAGATCGAGATGAGTGCGGCACTGCCCATCAACCCCACCCTCATCCGCATTATGCGTGTGCTCCGCATCGCCCGCGGTAGGCACCCCCCCTCACGGTGCCCCAAGGCCTCAGCGGGGGGCTGGTGCTGGTGACAGGAACGTCAGGGGTGGGTGGTCCTGGGGCCCGGTCAGCTGGGGAGGGTCAGACTGGCCCAGCCCCAACCAGGCCCTGACGCTCGGCTCTTGGCCCTAGTGCTGAAGCTGCTCAAGATGGCCACAGGCATGCGGGCCCTGCTGGACACGGTGGTTCAAGCCCTGCCCCAGGTAAGCGCACGGCTGCCAAGAAGACAAGGCCCTGCTCGTTGTCATTCATTCATGCAGGCAGTCAGGCATCTGCACTTGTGATAACCACACTTATCACCCCGACATGTGCAGGAAGCGGTAGCTGTGCTGGGAGGGAGATGGCTGTCTGCCTGCTGGGCCCCAGTCCCTCTGGGGAAGATGGACGGCCAGTGCCTGCCTGCCCCGGTCCAGCACTGGGCGCAGTGGGATGAGGGCGGGGGACATGGCCAAGGTGGTCTGAGTTCCGAGAAACCCAAAGATCGGGTGTTGGCTGAAGGCCTCGCTCCTCCTTTGGAGCTAACTCAGGCCCTGTGTCCTCACTTCCTGTGTCCGCAGTCCCCACGCTGACCCTTTGTGACCTCTTGAACTGAAAGAATCCCTTTGCCCCATCTGCAGTGTCCAGTTCTACGACCAACCCAGCCTGTTCAGCCATGTGTCCCTCTGTCATGGTTCTCTTTCGGCCAGCCATCCGTCCACCTAACCACCCATGTGTCCCTCTGTCTGTTACCCAGCCAGCCACTCACCCCACAGCTGCGTATCCATCTAGCACCTTCTCTCTCAGTCACCTACTCACCCACATGCCTGTCTGTCCACACACCATGCGCCCACCAGCCCTTTGTGCCTGTGGGAGTGACAGGAGGGGAGGGAAGCCTGGGCCTGGCCATGCCCCAGTGTCAGGGGCACCAGAGGTATGTGAAGACAGGGCACCCTGCCTGGAGGGCAGCGTAAGTGCTGGGAGGGTGCGTTGGTGAGATTCCTGGTAGAACCTCGGCCTTGGCCTCCCTATGGGGGCCCCGAGGTTGGAGGCAGACCCTACGCAGAGTCTGCCAGAGCCTTGGGGACCTCCTAGGTCCTGGGGAGCAGAGGTACTGGAGGCAGGGGTGGTCCGGGGTGCAGGGTGGGCATGAAAGGCCAAGGAGGGGCCTTGAGCACCAGGCAGGACAGGGAGCCCCTAGGGACCATGGGAGCCAGGGCCAAGGAGGGTGGGTTAAGAACGAGGCTTCACACCTCACTGGGAACTTGACCTCCTGCCTGGCAAGGACTGGGGGTGAGGGTGGCTGGTGGGCGCCAGCACTGATGGCACAGCAGGCGGGTTGAGGCCTGACCTGGTTCTGCTTCTCTCCTGTGTAGGTAGGGAACCTCGGCCTACTTTTCATGCTCCTGTTTTTTATCTATGCTGCCCTGGGAGTGGAGCTGTTCGGGAGGCTTGGTGAGTTGGGGTCCAGGCAGGCGCAGCCTCTCACTCACTCACACACACACACACACACTCACACACACACACACACGTCCGGCAGATAGCTCGGGCCACTGGCCAGACCAAGGCAGGGCCCCCTGCTCCCTCAGCCCTTCACTGCACAGGGCGAGCATGACAGCGACACATGCAGGAGCATCTAGGCACACGCAGACCCATGGCACACACATGTGCACGT
>NW_005882449.1:0-5123 GCF_000147115.1 Myotis lucifugus | reverse complement strand
ACAGTTATTAATTTATACAATCAATTTTTGTTTATATTTACTCACCATTTGTTCTTCCATTGTAGACCTTATTTCTGGGATCCTTTACATTTTTCTTTAGCCTTTCCTGACAGTGTGCGGACAACAAACTCATTTTTGTTTGTCTAAAACTTTTTATTTTACCCCATTTAAAAATGTCATTTCACTGGTTATAGGACTCTAGAATTTCTAGGTTATAGGTAGTTTTCTCTCAGTGTCCTGAAGTTATTATCCTATCATTTTTTGGCTTCTATTATTTTATTAAAAAGATCCTCATCTCTCTAATTTCCTCTCCTTTGTAGATACTCTGTCTTTTCTTTTTTGCAGCCTTTAAGATCTTCTCTTTGTTTGTGATATTCTGCAGGCTCACTCAGATGTATCTACATTTGGATTTCTTTGTATGTACCTTGTTTGTAATTCCTTGGACTGCCTGAATCTGTGGTTAGATCTAGTCAACTTAAGTGAAATGGACAAATCCTTCAAAGGCATACATTTCCAAAATAGACACTGAAAGAAATAAAACACCAGAATATCCCTATGTCATTGAAGATGTTGGATTGTAATTGAAATTCCCTTCAAAGAGAAAACTGCTACTCCAGATAGCCTCCCTGACTATTAATTCTATTTTAAAAATCTAGAAAGTTATAACAATCCAAAAAACTTCCTGAAAATAGACCATGAGGAGATACTTCCCAATATATTTAAGAGGCCAGCATTACCCTAATATAAAAACCAGGCAAAGACTTTATAAGATAAAATAATCACAAACCAATATGCTTTATTAATTCTCTTTACAGTTATTATGCCCATTTTATTGATAAGGAAACTTTGGCTTGGAGTAACTTGTCCATATCAAATAGCTAGTAAGTGACTTAGTTGGGGCTAGAACTCAGACAGCCCACACTTAAAAAAAAAAATATATATATATATATATATATATATATATATATATATATATATATAAAATTGATTTCAGAGAAGAAAGATGAGGGAGAGAGAGATAGAAACATCCATGATGAGAGAGAATCATGGATCGGTTGCCTCCTGCAAGTCCCCCACTGGGGATCGAGCCCACAACCCGGGCATGTGCCCTTGACCGGAATTGAACCTGGGACCTTTCAGTTCGCAGGCTGACGCTCTATCCACTGAGCCAAACCGGCTAGGGCATCCCACACTTTTAATTACTAAACTCTTCTGCCTACAGGAGTTGACTACTCTTTCTAACAGAAGGTATGATTTTGACAAATATCTGGTTTCTTGATAAACTTTAAGGATAATTATTTGCTATAGGAGTATCTACAACTACCCTGGACTGCCAGAAAGACAAAGTGGGTCCTAGAGCAAATTAAACCTGAAACATCACTGGAGGCAAAAATGACAGAACTGAAAGTGTCCTACTTTGGGCACATCATGAGAAGCAGGGTTCTTTGGAAAAGACAAAAATGCTGGGGGGAAAAATAGAAGGCAGCAGGAAAAGAGGAAGGCCAAATATGAGATGGATTGACTCCATAAAAGAACCATAGGCATAAATCTACAGGATCTGAGCTGGGCTGTTGAGGACACGATATTGTGGACATCACTCATTCATACGGTCTCCAGGAATCAGAGTCAACTTATCGGCACGTACACAAACCTACAGAAGTGCCTAGGGTTCCCTAAAAAAAGACAGCCTTACTATATTTTTTTTTCTAGTCAAAAATCTTTATTTTTTTTTTTGCTTTTCTTTTTTTTTTTATTGCTTAAATCATTACAAAGGGTATTACATATGTGTCCTTTTTTTCCCCGCCCTTGAAAGTACCCGGGCTTCCCCTACCCCCCAGTGTCTTATGTCCATTGGTTATGCTCATATGCATGCATACAAGTCCTTCGGTTGATCTCTTACCCCCCTCCCTCCTGCCCCCCAACCCTCCCCGGCCTTCCCGCTGCAGTTTGACAATCTGTGTGAGGCAGTCTGCCTCTGTATCTATTATTGTTCAAAAGTTTATAATGGTCTCTATTATCCATGAATGAGTGAGATCATGTGGTATTTTTCCTTCATTGACTGGCTTATTTCACTTAGCATAATGCTCTCCAGTTCCATCCATGCCGTTGCAAATTGTAAGAGTTCCTTCTTTCTTACAGCAGCATAGTATTCCATCGTGTAGATGTGCCACAGTTTTCTAATCCATTCATCTACTGATGGGCATTTAGGCTGTTTCCAGATCTTAGCTATGGTGAATTGTGCTGCTATGAACATATGGGTGCATATATCCTTTCTGATTGGTGTTTCTGGTTTCTTGGGATATATTCCTAGAAGTGGGATCACAGGGTCAAATGGGAGTTCCATTTTTAGTTTTTTGAGGAAGCTCCATACTGTCTTCCATAGTGGCTGCACCAGTCTGCATTCCCACCAGCAGTGCACAAGTGTTCCTTTTTCTCCACATCCTCTCCAGCACTTGTTGTTTGTTGATTTGTTGATGATAGCCAGTCTGACAGGTGTGAGATGGTACCTCATTGTTGTTTTGATTTGCATCTCTCAGATGATTAGTGACTTTGAGCATGTTTTCATATGTCTCTTGGTTTTCTGAATGTCCTCTTTTGAAAGGTGTCTATTTAGATCCTTTGCCCATTTTTTTATTGGATTATCTTCTTTTTGTTGAGTTGTATGAGTTCCCTATAAATTTTGGAGATTAGGCCCTTATCAGATATGACGTTGGCAAATATGTTTTCCCACGCAGTGGGTTTTCTTGTTGTTTTGTTGATGGTTTCTTTTGTTGTGCAGAAGCTTTTTATTTTGATGTAGTCCCATTTGTTCATTTTCTCTTTAGTTTCAACTGCTCTAGGAGCTGTATCAGTGAAGAAATTGCTTCGGCATATGTCTGAGATTTTGTTGCCCTTGGATTCTTCTAGAATTTTTATGGTTTCCTGTCGTACATTTAAGTCCTTTATCCATTTTGAGTTTATTTTTGTGTATGGTGTAAGTTGGTGGTCTAGTTTCATTTTCTTGCATATATCTGTCTAATTTTCCCAACACCATTTATTGAAGAGACTATCTTGGCTCCATTGTATGTTCTTGCCTCCTTTGTCAAATATTAATTGAGCATATTGGTTCGGGCCGATTTCTGGGGTCTCTATTCTATTCCATTGATCAATATGTCTGTTCTTGTGCCAGTACCAGGCAGTTTTGAGAACAGTGGCTTTGTAATACAGCTTGATATCTGGTATTGAGATCCCACCTACTTTGTTCTTTCTCAGGATTGCTGCAGCTATTCGGGGTCTTTTTTTATTCCAGATGAATTTTTGGAGAGTTCGTTCTAGATCTGTGAAGTATGCCGTTGGTATTTTATTGGGAAGTGCGTTGAATTTATAGATTGCTTTGGGTAGTATGGACATTTTAATGATGTTGATTCTACCAATCTATGAGCACGGTATGTTCTTCCATTCTTCCATCTGTTTATGTCTTCCTCTATCTCTTTTTTCAATGTCCTGTAGTTTTCTGAGTAGAGGTCTTTTACCTCTTTAGTTAAGCTTATTCCTAGGTATCTTAATTTTTTTGGTGCGATGGTAAATGGGATTGTTTTTATAATCTCTCTTTCTGCAAGTTCACTATTGGTGTATAGAAATGCCTCAGATTTCTTGGCATTAATTTTGTATCCTGCTACTTTGCCAAATTCATGTATTAAGTCTAGTAGTTTTTTGATGGAGTCTCTAGGGTTTTGTATGTATAATATCATGTCGTCTGCAAATAAGGACAGTTTTACTTCCTCTTTTCCAATTTGGATGCCTTTTATTTCTTCTTCTTGTCTAATTGCAATGGCTAATACTTCCAGGACTATGTTGAACAGGAGTGGTGAGAGTGGGCATCCTTGTCTTGTTCCTGTTCTTAGGGGAAATGGTGTTAGTTTTACAGCCTTACTATAAATGTATATTTCATTGCATCTATAAGTACTGGCATCCCTTTTATCTTGGTTATCAGTTTTTAAAGGAATTGAAAGATGACAAAGCTTTGCGTACAAAAACATGCAAATATTTTAACAACACTTGGCAAGAATAATAGAAACCACAGTTGGAGAAAAAGAGAGAGCAATTATTTTATCCACTCTATTCAATAATCCCTTCAGGCAGTTCTGCTATAACATTTATGGTAGGTACTTTTGTTTAATCACTGTTGATATGGAAATTTTAATAAGAAAACACAGTTTCAATCAAAAAGTAAAAGTTGTCTGAACAGCTGGATTTATCCCAGGCCTTGAATATGCCAACATGTGTCTTACCACCTGGTCTACACACATGAAATATGAAAAGAAGAAGAAGAAAACCTTATATTTGCAAAACAAGTACAACTTAGAACCATTTCCATACCTGTTATGTCATTTGGTACTCAGCTCTGTGAATTTTCCAGAATGGTCACAGTTGCTCTACTTTTCAGAACAATAAGCAGAGACCCAGAGGCATTAAATGGCATGCTTGTCCAGGATCACATAACTAAGGAGCAAAAAATATGGCAGAAGCCAGTCATTCTAATGTTACATTTTTTTATTCTACAATGTATGCTTATTGTCTCTTAAGTTGATATCAGTACTTCTCAAGTTTTTGTTTTCAAATAACATGATTTAATCTGGGTACAGATGTAGAGGGCTTGTAGTTTATATTTGAAATTCTGCACATGAAGTAAAGCATCAGTAGAAGATCATCATGTAATTGGCACTCTTTCCTAGGCACCCATGACAGAGTGACAGCTATGGCAAATATCTAAGCATTCTGGTCACTGCTCCTGTGTTTAGAAAATGTCTAATCAAAGATAATGCCTGGCTACAATGCTGCACTTCTGAATTTTAAGGCTATGTTTTATGAGCCAACTTTTGAGTGTGAGTTATGAGCAGTAGTTTGTACTTTCTAATTCCCATGAACACTAAAGGAACAGATGTATAATTTTGCTGTCTGTAAAGACATCAACACACACTGAAAGCACACATGGTGATAAGGAAGTAACCCTTTCTCTATGTATAAGGGGCTATGAAATGGAAATATCTCTGCTATAAGGGGAAAACATTATTAGTACCTTCTAATAAAATTAATAGCTCCTACAAAACGTCCTCAATAGATTATGACACAATCTTTTAAAA
>NW_005882448.1:0-5123 GCF_000147115.1 Myotis lucifugus | reverse complement strand
CCAGGGAAAAAATTGAAAATAAAAAGTAGCTTTATCAATTTTCTAGCTTTTTAAGTGTTAAAGTTAAATAAGAATTACAGAGAAAAAAAGTTAAATTTGACAATTTAAATACTCTGTCTTTATATTAGAAAACACCTTGAACAAATTAAAAATACAATAAACATCTAGTTTTGGGGAGGTAGTGTTAACTTTACATTTCTTTTTTTTTTTTTTTATTGCTTAAATTATTACAAAGAGTATTACATATGTCTCCTTTTTTTTTTTTCCCCGCCCTTGACAATCCCCCGGCTTCCCCTACCCCCCAGTGTCTTATGTCCATTGGTTATGCTTATATGCATGCATACAAGTCCTTTGGTTGATTTCTTACCCCCCCCCCTCCAGCCCCCCACCCTCCCCAGCCTTCCTGCTGTAGTTTAACAGTCTGTTTGAGGCAACTCTGCCTCTGTATCTATTATTGTTCAAGAGTTTATAATGGTCTCTATTATCCATGAATGAGTGAGATCATGTGGCCTTTTTCCTTCATTGACTGGCTTATTTCACTTAGCATAATGCTCTCCAGTTCCATCCATGCTGTTGCAAATGGTAAGAGTTCCTTCTTTTTTACAGCAGCATAGTATTCCATCGTGTAGATGTACCACAGTTTTCTAATCCATTCATCTACTGATGGACACTTAGGCTGTTTCCAGATCTTAGCTATGGTGAATTGTGCTGCTATGAACATAGGGGTGCATATATCCTTTCTGATTGGTGTTTCTGGTTTCTTGGGATATATTCCTAGAAGTGGGATCAAAGGGTCAAATGGGAGTTCCATTTCCAGTTTTTTGAGGAAACTCCATACTGTCTTCCATAGTGGCTGCACCAGTCTGCATTCCCACCAGCAGTGCACGAGTGTTCCTTTTTCTCCACATCCTCTCCAGCACTTGTCGTTTGTTGATTTGTTGATGATGGCCATTCTGACAGGTGTGAGATGGTATCTCATTGTTGTTTTGATTTGCATCTCTCGGATGATTAGCGACTTTGAGCATGTTTTCATATGTCTCTTGGCTTTCTGAATGTCCTCTTTTGAAAGGTGTCTATTTAGGTCCTTTGCCCATTTTTTGATTGGATTGTTTATCTTCCTTTTGTTAAGTTGTAAGAGTTCCCTATAAATGTTGGAGATTAGGCCCTTATCAGATATACTGTTGGCAAATATGTTCTCCCATGTAGTGGGCTTTCTTGTTGTTTTGTTGATGGTTTCTTTTGCTGTGCAGAAGCTTTTTATTCTGATGTAGTCCCATTTGTTCAGTTTCTCTTTAGTTTCAACTGCCCTAGGAGCTGTATCAGTGAAGAAATTGTTTTGGCATATGTCTGAGATTTTGTTGCCTTTGTATCTTCTAGAATTTTTATGGTTTCCTGTCGTACATTTAAGTCCTTTATCCATTTTGAGTTTATTCTTGTGTATGGTGTAAGTTGGTGGTCTAGTTTCATTTTCTTGCATATATCTATCCAATTTTCCCAACACCATTTATTGAAGAGACTATCTTGGCTCCATTGTATGTTCATGCCTCCTTTGTCAAAAATTAATTGAGCATATTGGTTCGGGCTAATTTCTGGACTCTCTATTCTATTCCACTGATCTATATGTCTGTTCTTGTGCCAGTACCAGGCAGTTTTGAGAACAGTGGCTTTGTAATACAGCTTGATATCTGGCATTGAGATCCCACCTACTTTGTTCTTTGTCAGGATCGTTGCAGCTATTCGGGGTCTTTTTTTATTCCAGATGAATTTTTGGAGAGTTCGTTCTAGATCTTTGAAGAAGGCCATTGGTATTTTAATGGGGAGTGCGTTGAATGTATAGATTGCTTTGGGTAGTATGGACATTTTAATGATGTTGATTCTACCAATCCAAGAACATGGTATGTTCTTCCATCTGTTTATGTCTTCCTCTATCTCTTTTTTCAACGTCCTGTAGTTTTCTGAGTAGAGGTCTTTAACCTCTTTAGTTAAGTTTATTCCTAGGTATCTTAATTTTTTTGGTGCGATGGTAAATGGGATTGTTTTTCTAATCTCTCTTTCTGAAAGTTCACTATTGGTGTATAGAAATGCCTCAGATTTCTTGGGGTTAATTTTGTATCCTGCTACATTGCCAAATTCATGTATTAAGTCTAGTAGCTTTTTGATGGAGTCTCTAGGGTTTTGTATGTATAATATCATGTCATCTGCAAATAAGGACAGTTTTACTTCCTCTTTTCCAATTTGGATGCCTTTTATTTCTTCTTCTTGTCTAATTGCAATGGCTAATACTTCCAGGACTGTGTTGAACAGGAGTGGTGAGAGTGGGCATCCCTGTCTTGTTCCTGTTCTTAGGGGAAATGGTGTTAGTTTTTGTCCATTGAGTATGATGTTGGCTGTGGGCCTGTCATATATGGCTTTTATTATGTTGAGGTATGATCCTTCTACTCCCACCTTGCTGAGAGTTTTTATCAAAAATGGGTGTTGGATTTTGTCAAATGCTTTTTCTGCATCAATTGATATGACCATGTGGTTTTTTTCTTTCAATTTGTTTATGTGATGTATCACGTTTATTGATTTGCGGATATTGTACCATCCTTGCATCCCTGGAATAAATCCTACTTGGTCATGGTGTATGATCTTTCTGATGTACTGCTGGATCCGATTTGCTAAGATTTTGTTGAGGATTTTGGCATCTATGTTCATGAGGGATATTGGCCTGTAATTCTCTTTCATTGTGTTGTCTTTACCTGGTTTTGGTATTAGGGTGATGCTGGCTTCATAGAATGAGCTTGGAAGTGTTCCTTCCTCTTGAATTTTTTGTAGTAGTCTGAGGAGGATAGGTTTTAGTTCTTCCTTTGAATGTTTGGTAAAACTCCCCTGTGAAGCCGTCTGGTCCTTGGGCTTTTGTTTGCTGGAAGCTTTTTGATGACTGCTTCAATTTCTTCCATAGTTATTGGCCTGTTGAGATTTTTAGATTCTTCCTGATTGAGTTTTGGAATGTTGTATTTTTCTAGGAATATGTCCATTTCCTCCAGGTTGTCTAGTTTGTTGGAGTAGAGCTGTCCATAGTATTTTTTAACAATCATTTGTATTTCTGTGGGGTCTGTTGTTATTTTGCCTCTATCATTTCTGATCTTGTTTATTTGGGTCCTCTCTCTTTGCTTCTTGGTGAGCCTTGCTAGAGATTCATCAATCTTTTTTATCCTTTCAAAGAACCAGCTCTTGGTTTCATTGATTTTCTGTATTGTCTTTTTGGTCTCTATGTCTTTTATTTCTGCTCTAATCTTTATTATCTCCTTCCTTCTGCTCACCCTGGGATTTTCTTGTTGCTCTCTTTCTAATTCTTTGAGCTGTAGATTTAGATGATTTACTACCATTTTTTCTTGTTTGTTGAGGTAGGCCTGTAGAGCTATAAACTTCCCTCTCAGGACTGCTTTCATTGTGTCCCAAAGGTTTTGGATTGTTGTGTTTTCATTGTCATTAGTGTCCAGGATGTTTTTAATTTCTTCTTTGATCTCATTGGTAACCCAATCAATATTTAATAACATGCTATTCAGCTTCCAAGTGTTTGAGTATTTTGGGTTTTTTTTATTGTAGTTTAATTCTAATATTATGCCTTCGTGGTCTGAGAAGATGCTTTTTATGATTTCAATCTTCTTGAATTTGGGGAGACTTTGTTTGTGACCCAATATGTGGTCTATTTTTGAATATGTCCCATGAGCACTTGAGAAGAACGTATATTTTGTGGCTTTGGGGTGAAGTGTTCTGAAGATGTCTATTAAGTCCATCTGATCTAGTGAGTCATTTAGGATTGCTGTTTCTTTGCTGAGTTTTTGTTTAGCGGATTTATCCAGTGATGTCAGTGGTGTATTAAAGTCCCCTACTATGATTGTATTGTTGTCGATCTCTCTCTTGATATCTTCCAGGAGTTTTCTTATGTATGTGGGTGCTCCTGCATTGGGTGCATATATGTTTATCAGGGTTATATCTTCTTGTTGTATTGATCCCTTTAGTATTATGAAGTGGCCTTCCTTATCTCCTGTTATGGCCTTCACTTTGAGGTCTATTTTGTCCGATATAAGTATTGCTACCCCCAGCTTTCTTTTCCTTTCCATTTGCCTGAAAGATATTTTCCATCCCTTAACTGTCAGTCTGTGTGAGTCCCTTCTAGTGAGGTGGGTCTCTTGTAGACAGCAAATGTATGGGTCATGTTTTTTTATCCATTCAGCCACTTGATGTCTTTTGATTGGGCCATTTAGCCCATTAACGTTTAAAGTTATTATTGAAAGGTATTTGTTTGTAACCATTTCTATTTTTTTGTGGCTGTTTTCTTTCTGGGCTTTTTATTTCTTCTTTTTACACCAGTCCCTTCATCATTTCTTGCATTGCTGGCTTGGTGGTGATAAACTCCCTTAGCCTTTTTTTGTCTGTGAAGCTTCTTATTTCCCCTTCAATTTTGAATGATAGCCTTGCTGGGTAGAGTATTCTTGGATTCAGTCCTTTGCTTTGCATCACTTTGTAAATTTCTGTCCATTCTTTTCTGGCCTGATGTGTTTCTGTTGAGAAATCGTTTGATAATCTGATGGGGGATCCTTTGTAGGTAACTCTCTGTTTCTCTCTTGCAGCCTTTAAGATTCTCTCTTTGTCTTGTACATTTGCCATCGTTATTATGACGTGTCTTGGTGTTGGTCTTTTGGGGTTCATCTTGCCTGGGACTCTCTGTACTTGTGTAACTTTTTTCTTCCCCATATCTGGGAAGTTTTCTGTCATTATTTCTTCAAATAGATTTTCTAATCCTTGCTGTTCTTCTTGTCCTTCTTGCAGCCCTATTATGCGTATGTTACTTCGTTTCATGTTGTCCTGAAGCTCCCTTAGGCTCTCCTCCTGTTTTTTAATTTTTTTCTCCAGTTGCTGTTCAGATTGGGCTTGTTTTTCTACCTTATCTTCTAACTCACTGATTCGGTCTTCTGCTTCTTTTAGTCTGCTGTTGAAACTTTCCATGGTGTTTTTGATTGTAGCTATATCACTTTTCATTTCTTCCTGATTCTTGCATAGGTTGTTGATTTTCTCATCCATCCGGTGACATGAATTGTACAACCATTATTTCTGAATTCTTTTTTTCTGTCATG
>NW_005882447.1:0-5125 GCF_000147115.1 Myotis lucifugus | reverse complement strand
CAGTTTTTTAGAAATATATAAATGAATCTGCTGGACTTAAACCTGCTTCTTTCAAAATCTCCAGCCAATTGTGCCAAAATAGTAAATAGGAAAAGTATTCTCTTTATTTAAAGGCTTCATAAACAAATTCTGTGCAGTAAATGGCTATTCTTCATGTTTGAAAGACTTTCTTCAGAAAAACGCCAAGTCAGTTAGCCAGAATTGTAACATTATCAGTAATCTTGTCATTTCACAGCTTTAAACCTCTAATCTCTGTGTTTGAACAGTGCCTTCAGGAAAGTATGGCTGTACTTACTTGTATTTCAAGGGTTTTCACACGTTTCTAATCATTACCATGTACAATCCTTGTGTATTTTAGGAGTTTTACCAACATGAGACAGTTTTCTTAGAAATATATACATGGATCTGATGGATTTTAACAGCTTCTTTCACAATACTCCAGCCAATTCAGCCAAAATAATAAATAGGAACAGTATTCTCTTTATTTTAAGGCTTCATACACAAATTCTGAGCTCTATAAAAGGCAATTCTTCATGTTTGAAAGAACTTTCTCCAGAAAAACGCCAAGTCAGTTAGCCAGAATTGTAACATTTTCAGTAATCTTGTCATTTCACAGCTTTAACCTCTAATCTCGGTGTTTGAACAGGGCCTTAAGGAATGTATAGCTGTACTTAATTGTATTTCAAGGGTTTTCACACATTTCTATTCATTTCCATGTACAATTCTTGTGTATTTTAAGAGTTTTACCAACATGAGACAGTTTTTTAGAAATATATACATGAATCTTCTGGATTTAAACTGCTTCTTTCAAAAATCTCCAGCCACTTCTGCCAAAATAGTAAGTAGGAAAAGGATTCTCTTTATTTAAAGGCTTCATACACAAATTCTGAGCTGAATAAATGGCAATTCTTCATGTTTGAAAGAACTTTCTTCAGAAAAATGCCAAGTAAGTTAGCCAGAATTGTAACATTATCAGTAATCTTGTCATTTCACAGCTTTATACCTCTAATCTCAGTGTTTGAACAGGGCCTTAAGGAAAGTATGGCTGTAGTTACTTTTATTTCAAGGGTTTTTACATGTTTCTAATCATTTCCATGTACAATCCTTGTGTATTTTAAGAGTTTTACCAACATGAGACAGTTTTCTTAGAAATATATACATGAATCTTCCAGATTTAAACTGCTTCTTTCAAAAAACTCCAGCCAATTCAGCCAAAATAGTAAATATGAACAGTATACTCTTTATTTACAGGCTTCATACAAATTCTGAGCTCTATAAATGGCAATTCTTCATGTCTGAAAGAACTTTCTTCAGAAAAACCTCAAGCCACTTAGCCAGAATTGTAACATTATCAGTAATCCTGTCATTAAACAGCTTTATACCTCTAATCTCTGGTTTTGAACAGGGCCTTAACGAAAGCATGGCTATACTTACTTGTACATCAAGAGATTTCACACGTTTCTAATAATTTCCATGTACATCCTTGTGTATTTTAAGAGTTTTACCAACATGAGACAGTTTTCTTAGAAATATGTACATGAATCTTCTGGATTTGAACTGCTTCTTTCAAAAAACTCCAGCCAAATCAGCCAAAATACTAAATAGGAACAGTATTCACTTTATTTAAAGGCTTCATACACCAATTCTGAGCTCTATAAATGGCAATTCTTCATGTCTGAAAGAACTTTCTTCAGAAAAACGTCAAGTCAGTTATCCAGAATTGTAACATTATCAGTTATCTTGTCATTTCACAGCTTTATACCTCTAATCTCGGTGTTTGAACAGGGCTTAAGGAAAGTATGGCTATATTTACTTTTTCATCAAGGGTTTTCACACGTTTCTAATCATTTCCATGTACAATCATTGTGTATTTTAAGAGTTTTACCAACATGAGACAGTTTTTTTTTAAAATATATACATGAATCTTCTGGATTTAAACTGCTTCTTTTAAAATCTCGAGCCAATTCTGCCAAAATAGTAAATAGGAAAAGTATTCTCTTTATTTAAAGGCTTCATAAACAAATTCTGTGCAGTAAATGGCTATTCTTCATGTTTGAAAGAACTTTCTTCAGAAAAACGCCAAGTCAGTTAGCCAGAATTGTAACATTATCAGTAATCTTGTCATTTCACAGCTTTAAACCTCTAATCTCTGTGTTTGAACAGTGCCTTCAGGAAAGTATGGCTGTACATACTTGTATTTCAAGGGTTTTCACACATTTCTAATCATTTCCATGTACAATCCTTGTGTATTTTAAGAGTTTTACCAACATGAGACAGTTTTCTTAGAAATATATACATGGATCTGATGGATTTTAACAGCTTCTTTCACAATACTCCAGCCAATTCAGCCAAAATAATAAATAGGAACAGTATTCTCTTTATTTTAAGGCTTCATACACAAATTCTGAGCTCTATAAAAGGCAATTCTTCATGTTTGAAAGAACTTTCTCCAGAAAAACGCCAAGTCAGTTAGTCAGAATTGTAACATTTTCAGTAATCTTGTCATTTCACAGCTTTATACCTCTTATCTCGGTGTTTGAACAGGGCCTTAAGGAATGTATGGCTGTACTTACTTGTATTTCAAGGGTTTTCACACGTTTCTAATCATTTCCATGTACAATCATTGTGTATTTTAAGAGTTTTACCAACATGAGACAGTTTTTTAGAAATATATAAATGAATCTTCTGGACTTAAGCTGCTTATTTCAAAAATCTCCAGCCAATTGTGCCAAAATAGTAAATAGGAAAAGTATACTCTTTATTTACAGGCTTCATACACAAATTCTGAGCTCTATAAATGGAAATTCTTCATGTTTCAAAGAACTTTCTTCAGAAAAACATCTAGTCAGTTAACCAGAATTGTAACATTATCAGTAATCTTGTCAATTCACAGCTTTATACCTTCAATCTCAGTGTTTGAACAGGGCCTTCAAAAAAGTATGGCTGTACTTAATTGTATTTCAAGGGTTTTTACATGTTTCTAATCATTTCCATGTACAATCCTTGTGTATTTTAAGAGTTTTACCAACGTGAGACAGTTTTCTTAGAAATATATACATGAATCTTCCAGATTTAAACTGCTTCTTTCAAAAAACTCCAGCCAATTCAGCCAAAATAGTAAATATGAACAGTATACTCTTTATTTACAGGCTTCATACAAATTCTGAGCTCTATAAATGGCAATTCTTCATGTCTGAAAGAACTTTCTTCAGAAAAACCTCAAGCCACTTAGCCAGAATTGTAACATTATCAGTAATCCTGTCATTAAACAGCTTTATACCTCTAATCTCTGGTTTTGAACAGGGCCTTAACAAAAGCATGGCTATACTTACTTGTACATCAAGAGATTTCACACGTTTCTACTCATTTCCATGTACAATCCTTGTGTATTTTAAGAGTTTTACCAACATGAGACAGTTTTCTTAGAAATATGTACATGAATCTTCTGGATTTGAACTGCTTCTTTCAAAAAACTCCAGCCAAATCAGCCAAAATACTAAATAGGAACAGTATTCACTTTATTTAAATGCTTCATACACCAATTCTGAGCTCTATAAATGGCAATTCTTCATGTCTGAAAGAACTTTCTTCAGAAAAACGTCAAGTCAGTTATCCAGAATTGTAACATTATCAGTAATCTTGTCATTTCACAGCTTTATACCTCTAATCTCGGTGTTTGAACAGGGCTTAAGGAAAGTATGGCTATATTTACTTTTTCATCAAGGGTTTTCACACGTTTCTAATCATTTCCATGTACAATCATTGTGTATTTTAAGAGTTTTACCAACATGAGACAGTTTTTTTTTAAAATATATACATGAATCTTCTGGATTTAAACTGCTTCTTTTAAAATCTCGAGCCAATTCTGCCAAAATAGTAAATAGGAAAAGTATTCTCTTTATTTAAAGGCTTCATAAACAAATTCTGTGCAGTAAATGGCTATTCTTCATGTTTGAAAGAACTTTCTTCAGAAAAACGCCAAGTCAGTTAGCCAGAATTGTAACATTATCAGTAATCTTGTCATTTCACAGCTTTAAACCTCTAATCTCTGTGTTTGAACAGTGCCTTCAGGAAAGTATGGCTGTACATACTTGTATTTCAAGGGTTTTCACACATTTCTAATCATTTCCATGTACAATCCTTGTGTATTTTAAGAGTTTTACCAACATGAGACAGTTTTCTAAGAAATATATACATGGATCTGATGGATTTTAACAGCTTCTTTCACAATACTCCAGCCAATTCAGCCAAAATAATAAATAGGAACAGTATTCTCTTTATTTTAAGGCTTCATACACAAATTCTGAGCTCTATAAAAGGCAATTCTTCATGTTTGAAAGAACTTTTCTCCAGAAAAACGCCAAGTCAGTTAGCCAGAATTGTAACATTTTCAGTAATCTTGTCATTTCACAGCTTTATACCTCTAATCTCGGTGTTGAACAAGGCCTTAACGAAAGTATGCCTGTATGTACTTGTATTTCAAGGGTTTCACACGTTTCTAATCATTTCCATGTACAATCATTCTGTATTTTAAGAGTTTTACCAACATGAGACAGTTTTCTGAGAAATATATACATGAATCTTCAGGATTTAAACTGCTTCTTTCAAAAAACAACAGCCAATTCAGACAAAATAGTCAATATGAAGAGTATTGTCTTTATTTAAAGGCTTCATACACAAATTCTGAACTCTATAAATGGCTATTCTTCATGTTTGAAAGAACTTTCTTCAGAAAAACGCCAAGTCAGTTAGCCAGAATTGTAACATTATCAGTAATCTTGTCATTTCACAGCTTTATACCGCTAATCTCGCTGTTTGAACAAGGCCTTAACGAAAGTATGCCTGTATGTACTTGTATTTCAAGGGCTTCCACACGTTTCTAATCATTTCCATGTACAATCATTCTGTATTTTAAGAGTTTTACCAACATGAGACAGTTTTCTTAGAAATATGTACATGAATCTTCAGGATTTAAAGTTTTCTTTCAAAAAACTGCAGCCAATTCAGCCTAAATAGTAAATATGAACAGTATTCTCTTTATTTAAAGGCTTCATACACAAATTCTGAGCTCTATAAATGGCAATTCTTCATGTCTGAAAGAACTTTCTTTAGAAAAACATCAAGT
>NW_005882446.1:0-5125 GCF_000147115.1 Myotis lucifugus | reverse complement strand
GCTTAACTGCTTATTGCTGAGCAACCATGAGACCACAAAATTTGTCAGAATTATTCCACCAAGGTAGAGGCCGCTGTCAGCTGCCTGGCCAACCTAGATCTGTGGGCCTCCCACACCTACCTCTGGGCTTCTGTTCCCACCAGGACGCGTGACTCTGGAGGGAAGCGCCATTTCTTCCGAGTTGGCCGAGGAGAAGCTCCCAAGAAGCTCAGCGCTCCCAGGGATGCAAAACCAGCACGGCGGTGGCCACGCCTGCTTCCAGAAGGTGCAGAAACCTTCCCAAGACCAGTGGGGTAAAACTCAGAACGCCATAGTCTGGCAGAAAAACCTGAACCAGGCCCTTTTGGATCTGCACACCCTGGGTTCTACCCGCACAGACGCTCATCTTTGTGACTTCCTGGAGAATCACTTCCTGGGTGAGGAGGTGAAACTCATCAAGAAGATGGGGGCCACCTGACTAACCTCCGCAGGCTGGCTGGGCAAGTATCTCTTCAAGAGGCTCACCTTTAAGCACAAGTAGGAGCCTTGGGAGCCCAGAGGCCTTTGAGGGCCCCTTGTAACCCCTAGTTTCTGGTTTCTGTTTGAACCTGTCCCTGAAACCACTAGGCATCCTTTTAACAAACTTGGACCAAATGGAAACAATAAAGCTTTTGCAGCAAAAAATGAAAAAATGTCAATAGAGGAGATAAGAAGGAATACAAAAAACAAACAAAGAAACAAACAAACCCAAAAACAAAAACAAAAAACTCAATTCACACCAAAAAGGAACATTAGGAACAAAAAGTAGATGGGACTTAGAAAACTTACACAGTGAGATGTCAGACTTAAACATAAAAACAAATAATTAATCGTGTAAGTGGAGTAAAGAATCAAAATGAAAGGAAGATATTGTCAGACAGGATACAGACACTAGAGAATATCATTGAAAAAAAATACACTTTACGTATAACTATACAAAATATTTGAAGGTAAAAAACATGCAAATATTAAGCATAAGAAAACTGGTTTGATAATGTTAACATTAGAAATATACTTCAAAATGAAGAGTATTATCAGAGACAAAGAAAGGCATTTCATATTGATAATAGAGTCAATTAGACAGTAAAACAAAAACATCTTAAATGCATATGTGCCTAGTAAAATGGCTCCCAAACCTATAAAGTAAAATTTGAGAAAACTATATAAAGAAAGAGCCCTAGCCAGTTTGGCTCAGTGCACAGAGTGTGGGCCCATAGAGCCTTGGCCCATGGACTGAAGGGTTGCAGGTTCAATTCCAGGCAAGGGCACATACCTCAGCTGCAGGCTCAGTCCCTGGCCCTGCTCAGGGCAAGTGTGGGAGGCAACCAGTCAATGTGTCTCTCTCACATCAATGTTTCTCTCTCTCTGTCTTTCCCCCCCTCTCTTCCACTCTCTCTAAAAATCAATGGAAAAATATCCTCTGGTGAGGATTAACAACAACAAAAAAAAATAAGAAAAAAGAAAAAGAAAGACCCACAAAGTTGGAAACTTTGATGCCCCTCCCATAAGAATATATAAAACAGAAAAAAAAAAGATCTATCAGCAGGCTTGGATAATACTCTCAACCAACTGATATCACTGACATTTAAAGACACTATATCCAATGATAGTAAAATAAACATTTTTAAGTACATATGAGATAGGCCATTTGGGGCCATAAAAAGTCTAAATACATTTCAAAGAATTTAAATTATATAGAGTATGATTAGAATTAGAAGTTGGAAATCAATAAGATATGAAAATCCCCAAATATTTGGAAATTAAACAATCACTGAAACTTACCATGAATCAAAGAAGAAATCACAAGAGAAACTAGAAAATATTTTCAACTGAATAAAAATAAAAACATAACATATCAATATTTGCAGGTTACAGGTAAAGTAGCTCTCACAGGGAAATGTATAGTTTTAAATGAATGTGTTAAAAAAGAAAAAATTGACAAGATCAGTGATTCTTCCATAAGTAAACTCAAAAAAGATCAATAATTAAACCCAAAGTTAGTAGAAGAAAAAAAAAGCAGAACTTAATGACCTAAAAAATAAATTGGAGAATATAAAAAAGCCAAAGATTTCTTTTTATAAAGATTATGAAAATTGGTAAGTTCTTATTAGAACAGATAAGAAAAAAGAGAGAAATCTTAATTATCGATCTCAGAAAGTAAAGAGAAAATAATGTATAGAACAAAGTATAAAAAAACAGTAGGTTATTGCAAAAATCTTGTGATAATATGTTTCATGCCTTAGATAAAATGAATAAATTCGTTTAAAAATTTACTAAAACTGACTATATTAGTTTGCTAGGGCTGCCATAATAAAATATCACAGACTGGACGACTTAATCAACCAAAATTTATCTTCTCAAAGTATGGAAGCAGAAAGTCTAAGATCAGGAGGGTTGGTTTCTCCTGGGGCCTATCCTCTACTTTCAGATGGCCACCTTCTGTCTATGTCCACACAGGGCCTTTTCTCTGTGCACGTGAATCCTTGGTATCTCCTCCTCTCTTCTGAGGACAAGCATTTGGATTAGGCACCACTATTAAGACCTCATTTAACCTCAATTACCTCTTTAAAGACCTTGTCCCCAAATACAGTCACATTGAGGGCTAAGACTGTGACATATGAATTCTGGGGGGACACAATACAATCAATAATACTCACAAAATAATAGAAAATCTGAGAAGCCTCATAATCTTTAAAGAATTTGCACTTTCAATTTTAAAACTTTCCATAAAGAAAACTCCAGGACAAGGTGGCTTCACTGGAGATCTGAGTGAAATAAGTCAGACAAAGACACATGCTAGATGATTTAACTTTATGTGGAATATAAAAATCAAAGTAAACAAACAAGCAGAAGAGAAACAGACTCGTAGATAAAGAAAACATTTTGACGGTTGTCAGATAGGAAGGGAGATTGGGGAGATGGATGAAAAAGGTAAAGGGATTAAGAAGTACAAGTGGGTAGCTACAGAATAGTCATGGACATGTAAAGTACAGCATAGAGAATAATCAATAATATTATAATAACTATGTATGGTGCAGATGGGTACTAGATTTATCAGGGTGATCGCTTTCTAAGTTATATGAATACCTAAATACAGGATTGAACACCTGAAACTAATATAATATTGCATGTCAACTGTAATTAAAAAATACAAATTATTTTAAAAGAAAGAAATACTGAGGTACAACTACACACAGATTAGAATGACTAAAATTAAAAGACTGATATCACTAAGTGTTGACAAGCAACCACAACTCTCAAACACTATTGGTAGGAGTTTGTAAAATGATATGACCTCTTTAAAAAGTATTTACCAGTGTTTTTTAAAAAATAAACATAACATATATTGTGAATAGCCACGGTATTCCTAAGTATTTATCCAAGAGGACTGACAACATAAGCCTCTAAAAAACATTTTGCAAAAATATTAATAGGAGCCTTAATCATAACGCTAAAAACTGGAACCCTCCAAGTGTCCATCAGTAAGGGAATGGGTAAGTAAATTGTACCAAATAAACACTGGAATAATATTGATAATTAAAGAAAAACCACACAATTTTATAAGCACACCAATGTGGATGAATCCAAAAATTATTCTCAGTGAAAGAGGCCAGACATTACAGAGTGCATGTTATATAATCTGATTGATATGAAATTCTCCAATAGGCAAAACAATTTCATGATTTTAGAAATTGGAATAGGAATTTTTAGCTATTATTATTAAAGCTTCTGTGAATACTTTTAAATGTTTTTAGGAGCATATGTCATAAAGAGGGATATTAAAGAACTTTCTGGGTTAATGGTAATATCCTATTTCTTGATGGGCATGTGTGTTACACAGAACTGTACAATTAACATCCTGGCATGTCACTACACGCAAAGTATATCTAAAATTGTGAGTGTGTGAGTTCCCACTTCAATTGCCCTGAGGCCAAATCAACACCTACCCTTATTAAGATTTGGTGACCAAAGCCAACACAGTCCAAATTTATGCTTAATCACTTCCAGTTGGAGTTCTGTCATGCCCATTACTTTTTTCTTCGATTGTTCTGCCCCCACTCCTGGTTTGGGGAATGCATATGATATGCTTCTCCTCCAGTGTATCCTTTCTTGATTATTGGCACCTCCTCCCAATCAGTCAAAGCCAGAAAACAGGCCATTTTTCTCATTTCCCCAACATCCAACCCATCCCCAACACTACTTCCTAAATATCTCACTAATTCATCAAATTTCACCAATTTTGAGAATATTTTTGAAGTATCTTAGTTCATTTGAGAGACTCCTGATATGCAAGTAGCAGGGTTTATTCCATATCCAATAAACTCCCTATGGATTATGTCCCTGATCACAGTATGTTTCTCTGGTGGCTCCTTCTCCTGTGGATTCCTGGCCCTTTTAATGTGAAAGTCCTGGAATCTGGGAAGACAGGAGGGGGCATTTTCTATTTCAAGAAGCATCAAATGACCTACCTTGTAACTGTACTATGTTCTTTATTACTTTGACTTATTGAGAACACAAAATTTTCACCTCTGGGCACAGACAGAAACATAACTGCAATAATTAAATTTGATTGTACTGAGAAGATTAACATTTCAATCCTTGCTGGAAGATAAGATGAAAGTCAAGGAACTTGATCAGGCAAGGAAGCCAGCTTTCAAAATTTGTACAACCTGAACCCAAGATAAACTCAGCAAATATTACTATACTAGAGGCCCAGTGCATGAAATTTGTGCACTCAGGGGCGGGGGGGGGGGCCTTAGGATGGCCTGTACCCTCTCACAGTCCGCGAGCCCGTGGGGAGTGGGGCTAAGCCGGCAGTTGGACATCCTGAGTGCTGCTGCGAAGGCGGGAGAAGCTCCCACCACCGCCGCTGCACTCACCAGCCATGAGCCTGGCTTCTGGCTGAACAGCGCTCCCCCTGTGGGAGTGCACTGACCACCAGGGGGCAGCTCCTACATTGAGCCTCTGAACCCTGGTGGTCAGTGCAAGTCATAGCAACCAGTCGTTCTACCATTCAGTAGATTTGCATATTAGTCTTTATTATATAGGATGGTCAGGATGTGCTAACATTATGAAAATTTCAGCAGAAATAGTCTTTAGTCTTTGG
>NW_005882445.1:0-5125 GCF_000147115.1 Myotis lucifugus | reverse complement strand
ATGCCTTCGGGTGAGGCAGTTTTCTGTAGCGGAGGCAGACCCTGAAGGAACTGACCGATTCTGTGAGAACAAAGTGTCAGCAAAACCTTCCTTGAAGAAGGGATCTGGGAAAATCCCTTCTTCGATGTGAGAGATGTTTCCTTGTCTTCCAGAGCTCACTCACCATGTACACCTTTTAGATCTACTTGCTGTCAGGGCCAGCCTGACAGGGTTGAGCCGGGCTGAGGCAGGGAGGTGGGAATTGAGAAAGAAAGACAGGAAAGCGGGGTCGGGAGGACCCCAGTTCTCTCGATGAACTGAAGCAACTTTATTAGCCACACAATACTATTTATACACAAGACACTGAATAGGAGGTCTGTCAAGAGGAATGTATTCTTTGTTCCTCTTAATCTCTAAGGGAGAGACACAGCAGAAGGACAAATTCTCGGTACAGCATATCTCAGTAGATAGTTACAGACTTCTTGGTAAGCTATGAAAGGCTGTTCTCATTCTACAAATGTTGCTCTCATTCTACTGATAAACGCCATCCAAACAAGTCTGGGAAAACTGTGTGGGTAAGGATCCCAGCCTTGCTAGCCCCTTCAGGTGCAAGGACCTTGCCAGCTTACATCTGGCCCCCAACAACTTGCCCTATATGCTCCCAGTGGCTCCTTCAAAATGTCAGTGGGTCTCTCTTCTGGAAGGAAAAGTTAGAAGAGGGAGGTGTCCCTGTCGTTGATCTTGGGGCTGCAGCTGCTACTCATCTGGTCCATTCTAGATTCCCTTCACCCTGACCTCCTACCTCCCGGCCTCAGTAGCTTACCTGATGGAATAACCTCTCCCAGAAGTGGCCAGTGGTCTGAGCCCCTGGTTATCAGGCCTCTCTAGTTGCCCTTGACGGTCACAAGAGGCACCCAAGTCGTTCGTACAGCCCCCATACATAACAGCTGTCCTCCTTCCTCCGAATGACCGGGGCCAGTAAACCCTGTCAGGATGATGACGCCTCTTCATTCCTGTTGATCTCTAGACACCCGGAGCCCAATGTGCAATGGGCAGAAGGCTTAGCTTATAATCCAGTGTGATTCTTGCTGTGTACCCTTCGGAGAACAAGACCTCTAATCCTGCAGAGTCCACGGTTGTGGGGACAGAAAGCAAAAAGTCCCCAACTGGTCATTGGGAAGAGAGAATCAAGAAGTTATCATGGTACAGACAGTATATGATATAGTTTAGGAAGAAAGAATGACAGAGAAAGAGCTTTGGGAACCTCCTAAATTTATATATATGTATCTATTAGTGAAGACTGAGAAGTAATTGGCAATAAAGGAGAAGGCAAACCAGGAGAGTTTCATAAAAGTGATGGTGAGTGTGGCTATTCCTGATTCTATTTCTTGGTTCCCCAACCTGGGTCTTCCCTCTCTTGGGGATGCAATGCCATATGAAGGGTCTTTGATTCAATGCATATACTGTTTCCAGGAGGATAGCTCCTGGTCTTTAGAGTAGTGCCTTTAAGTAGCAGCTCAGCTCTGCATTCAGCAGGCTGTCCCAATACTCCATGAGGCTTCCAGAGTCTGGGTGGAGTTGTATGTGATGACCAGTGAAGCATGGTCAGAGGCCAACGCTCACATTTTCTTTGCTGTAAAGTGGGTCCCCTTGTCTGATGTTACATGGGATCATATGGGATCCCCTGATAAAAGATTACTTTGCAATCCCTTGAATCATGATCCTAGCTGCGGCCCAGCTAGGGTCATGATCGAAGGGGACATTCTAACCTGGGACATATGTCTATTCCTGTAAGAATGCACCACTGGCTCTTTTAAGATCAAAAGGACAAACTGTGTCAATTTACCACCAAGTGGCTAGTTGGTATCCTTGATGAATTATGCTATCTTGGGGGTTCCACCTTGGTCTCTGCTACTGTCAGGTTGAACACTTGTTGATGGTAGTAGCTAATAAACCTTGGGGGTTCATGCTAATGGTCTCATGGGAAGCCTCCATCGCTGCTGCCATGGCCACTTTATTCTTGCACCCCTTGTGCTAGCATTGGGGTGGCTGATGGCTGAAACTGGCTGATATCAATCAGCTGAGTCATTTTGTTGGTTATTTAGTGTCTTTTCTCTGGTAGGTGTTAACATGTGATATTAAGATTTTTACACTTTATCCCCATTCCTATATGTACATCCACATGTTTCTACTGCAGACCTTCTTGTTCTTAATTTTAAAATATGTTTTATTCTAGAAAAAAAAGATGGTCAATCACTATTGCCTATGCTTCCATGTATCAAACCATGGATGGAAAAGTGGATGGTCAGGTGTACTACTGAAGCTCTGCCATTGGCAGAAATTTCCCTCACCATTCTGTTTTTTTTAAGAATAGAGTTTTGAGAGAGAGAGAGAGAGAGAGAGAGAGAGAGAGAGAGAGAGAGAAAGAGAAAGAGAGAGAAAGAGAGAGACCTATGTCAATGTGAGAGAAACATCAATCAGTTGCCTCCTGTCTGTGCCCCAACTGGGGGGATCAAACCTGCAACCTGGGAATGTGCCCTGACCAGGAACCAAACCTGCAACTTTTTGGTGTATTGGGCGATACTCCAAACAACTGAGCTACCAGGCAGGGCCCTCATCACTGTCTTTTAAAACTGTTCCTAAGCGTGGCTGTAATGAGCTGCTATTTTTGGCTTGTGTCTACATAGGCGTGAGCTGAGAGAAGAGCACCGGTGCAGCAATTTGGATTTGGGTGGGAAGTGGGGAATCTGGGCTACCTGCTCATGCACTTTGTTCATGCCATTTGGTCCTTTTTTTGTGTTTGTTTCTGGATGTAGCAGTTCCATCTTGCATTTTTGCTAGGCCTGCTCAACCTTATGTTTTGTGGGTCTGTTAGGACCCAGCTCATAATGGGCATTTCTGGCCACATGGTAACATCGTGTCCCACATCCAGTTCTTCCACCACATTTACCAGGATCCAGTAGTGCACAAATTGTTTCTCAAAAAGAGTACAATTCTCTGCTGCAGATGGCATGGCCTTTGCTCCTGAACCCTAGGGACCTGTATTGTAATTCTCCCACTGGATCTTCCTTAAACGTTATGAAATGTGTTTCCCACCACTGACACCTCCAACACCGTAGGGTCTTCTGGATCAGCCTAGAACCCTTTCCTGCTCTGGCTGCCAGAGCAGTATTCCTCAGTGTGAAATAGTCCCTGAGAAAGCAAATATTCCCAAGAGGGAATATTCCCCGAAACCTCACTGGGTTTTTGTGTTTTCTTCTTTATGAATGGAAGTGCAAGATGAAATAATTTGTCTTTTATTTTAGAGAATATGTGCTGGCAGATTCCTGAACACTGACTGGTTTCCTAAAGTTTTTACTTATGTCTTGCCCTCTGGATCATACGTGTCTTATGAAGGCATTCAGCACGCTGGGCCTTGGAGAAAGGGCTGGGGAGGAAATGTATGAATCAAACAGAGACATCTGGTGTCAGAAAGTAAGAAAGCTACCAGAGGCCAGTGAGTGGTGTTACAAGACATAAGACCCAACTTGAAGGAGCTCTCACCAACCAAAGAAGAAACAATTTAAGCACTAATTAAAAACAATAAAGGATTGAAATAAAAATTTAAAAATAATAGTGGAAAGTTCTTTATTTCAGCTAATAATTGCTGAAGAACTGATAAAATTAGCATATTACCATCATGCAGGCCCTTATGAACCAATCAATCTAGGTGATGATCATCAACCATCAAGTAAAAAGCTGAGAGAAGGAAACTTTATATATTTTTTTACAGTGAAAAAATTTTCATATTTAGAATTAGCCAGCTAAACTCAGTTTAGATGATTCCATTTTGTTGACAACATCCAGAGCATCATTATCGGGAACTAGTTGAACATATACCTTCTTCTCTCCATCAGGCCTGATAGAGCTTCTCCACAGCCCGCTTGATCTGGTGCTTGTCGGCCTTGACATCTGCCATGAACACAGTGCATTGTGGTCTTCTGTCTTCATGGCTGACTCGGTAGTCAGGGGGAACTTGATGATGGCATAGTGGTCAAGCTTGTTTCCCCTGGGGGCGCTCTTCCCAGGATGTTTGGGCTGTTTTGGGAGCTGCCGTCTCTTGGGCAGTAGGAAGGTGGGCGATGTGTAGATCATCTTCCTCCTTTTTTTCTTTCTTTTTTTGTGGCTGGGGACATCTTTCATCACTGCTTTCTTTGCCTTCAAAGCCTTTGCTTTGACTTTGGCTTTGGGAGGGACAGGAGCTTCCTATTTCACTTTCGGCACCATCTTTGTGAAAAGAAAAAAAAGTGGGAACTATCTAATAGATGAATCAGGATGATACTGATCCCACTGACCAATTGCCAAAAGAGAGACAACCAGACATCATGCTTCCTCATGTGATGCTTTAGGAGATATTTTTGGGGGCAAAATTGAACCTGAACATAATTAATTCTCCATATCTCACTACCATATCTCACTAGCAGTTTATAGGAAATACAGAGGATAGAGACACATGGTTTATACCACCAAGAGGATGGGAAATTCTATAAGATAAAAGACAGGGTCTTCAACAAGTAAATGCCATGGGGGTGGGGCGGGGGGGTGGGGACAGGGAGAGGAAACTGATAAAGAATAAAAGACACTTAGGAGACATATCAATCAAATGTAATGCATGGACATAGTTTGGATCTCCATAATAGATCAAACCAACTATTAAGACATTTTGAAATAATTTTGGAACTTTTATGGACTGCTGTTAGCTGATACTAAGGAATTATTACTTTTGTTCGGTGTGGTAATGGTATGATGCTTATGCTTTAAAAGTCCTCTTTTGGAGATTTATGGATTAAATGCTAACTAGGGCTTACTACAAAATACTCCAGCAAAGATATACGTACTCTAAAAAATATAGGGGGTAGAAAAAACACGATCTGCAAAAAGCTGGTAATTATTGAAGTTGGATTATAGGTACACAGAGGTTCATTCTACTGCTCTCTCAACTTTTGGTTATGCTTGAAATTTTAATTAAAAACTTGAAAAAGAAATTAATGAGTTCATATTAATGTTTCCAATTTAATGGCAACTTGGCTAAGGCCTTTTAAAATTTTGTTCTAGCCCTCGCCAGTTTGGCTCAGTGAATAGAGCATCGGCCTGCGGACCTCAGGTC